>NC_091933.1:38170292-38292792 GCF_041260155.1 Ptychodera flava
GATTAGCCCCCTCTTCCATTCCACATTTTGAGCACCCCGTTGTAGCTTTCAATTTTTGAGTAACCCCAGGCTGTATATACTGACGGTTCCCTTACGTGCTGCCAAAGGCTATCGCGTTCACAATCCACGATCTTCATTACATAGTCTGCCAAAATATGTTGCTTCGATTTAGCAATCAGTCCATCTAATCATCTCATCACTAATGCGACAATCAGCTGAAGTTTATAAGTTCAATTTACTCAATTTTGGATGTGTATTTGCCTACATACGGGCAGTGTGTGAAACTCATGCAAATCTCTACTGGCCAAGTGGACCAGCAACTTTAAAAAATCACTGGCCCTGAAGAAAATCAACTGGTCCGATCGTCAGGTCTAATCCAAATATAATGTAGATTATTTACCCGCTCCCAGGGGGCCTAGAATATTTGATTAAAAAAAATAAAAAGACACCACTTCAACATCCTAACATCAAACTCTTTTGTGCCTTTTAATTCATTTAAAGGAAAGCAAATGATGATGACTATCAAAACCAAGTTTGGGCAACTGGTCTCAGTGCCAAAAAATATATGAAATCAGTGAAAGGTTAAACACAAACACATATACGTTTGTATTTCTTAAAACAGCCTTTCACAACAACTATGATTACATTGAGAAAACGAGCACAAGCGTGGGCTTGAAGTTTAAATATGTCCCAACACGAAAAAGCTAAGCGTCCCGAACTCCGATCAGAGATGGATAAGTTTTGGCACTTCAAATACAGGATCACACGCAAATCGAGTCACTACAACAGCTTACTCTAAGCTTTCAAAAATGATTCTGGCTTCTCCTCCTTGAGGGAAGATGACTATCATCGAATCCAAGAAAGGAAATACAACAAATTTGGGCAACTGATGAAGAGAAAAAATACTGAAGTTTCGAAACCCACGTTAAAAGACGAATCACAAAAATGTAATCTTTACAGGCGACCGAGGCAAATGGCCATCAAGGTCAAATTTCGATGAAGGCGCGATTTTGAACAATGTTTAAATATCGGACATTTACTTTCTAGTTTCGAAGTTTGGCGTCCACAATATTTCTGTCATACATAACAATCTATATATAGGGTCTAATATCGATATTAGACGACACAAGAATGACTTGCCTTCTGTTGCGGCACGCAAGGTTTGCGAAATTGCCGATATTTTACCTCAAGCTGATACATATCGGCGATTTTTCGGACTGTAATAATCGATACTAGACCATTGTATAATGACTTTGCCTTGCGTCTCGACACGCCGGATCTGTGAAATCACAGATATTTACTTCATATTTATTGGAAATTGGGACTCTAATATCGATACTGGAATGACTTGCCTTGTGTCTCGGGCACGTCTGGTCTATGTAAAATTGCCGATATCGATGTTTATCGGCGATTTCGGGACTCTAAGATCGATTCTGGTCGATTCTTGACTTTCAAATCGCGGGTAAATATCCAATATATATCAGAGATTTTACCACGTCACAGCTCTTGACAGGCCCCGACTTCCTCAATCCGACTCTTACTTCGATACTAGACGATACCATACTTGTCAGATTGTGGGTAAATATTAGATGTATATCGGAGATTTCACTCTACCTTACAGATCTGGCCCCGCTGTCTGGCCAAGCCCGATTTCTGTAGTCCGACTCTATTAACTTAAATTATACGAGCCTAGACTTGCCTTAAACTGTGCGTAAATATCCTATATTGGAGATTTTCCCAACTCACATATCTGACCAAACAATTCTAATTTCGATATTGTGTTGTCCAGTAGCTGTAAATGTTGGATGTCATAAAAAAGTGCAATGTCGCGGTGTCATGGAAATCCATTTTACCTCGACATACGCTAAACAATAACTCTTTTATGACCACAAGGAGATACATGCTTAACAAATGGGTAGCATATTGAATAGCGCCACTACTCTCGCGAGAAAAGGTGAGGTGAGGTCTTTGCCTGGATGCATTACCGATCAGTCTGTTCAGTTTTTATTTGCGAATTTCACGTTTTTCAAATCTCTTGAAGGAATAAATTTCGTATCTCTGAATAATTTTGTCTGGTATTTAGCTTAGCAAAACGTTTGGGTAAACTTCTTTCCATGTTGTGAAAGTTACTGGCCCTCGTCTTTAGGAGCTGCTGGACATCTTTCAGGATTTACTGGTCCAGCATGAAAATAGCTGGTCTCGGGCCATCGGGTTAGCGTGAATTTCGCATGCTGGGGCAAACGTTTGCCATGTCCTGTCTAGACATTGATTTTGCGTCGGTACAAGGGTTTCCTGACCCACTGCACACTGCCGACTACAATTTGTTATCCATATATGACGCACACACTTAGCCAGAATACACTGTTAGCTACTGCTAAAGTTCTGTATCCTCTGAAAAAGTAGCAGTACGTATTTGAACAAAGAAGAACAAAGTAAATTAATTTGCATGTCATTCAGCCAACGATCATAGACAATCGCATGGACGGCGAGCGCCCCTGGCCCTAGAGATGTTGCAAACTCAATCCTGTCATCAGCGTTCTCGGTCACTTGCTCAACTGAGAAGTTGTGAACAAACCCACGCGGCATCAACTCGATCGGGCAGGGTTTAGCGTTTGTATGTCACTACAACAGCACAAATTTGGATTATTTCTTCACTGAACAACATTTCACAATGAATTTCACAATGAATGTAAGAGAATAACGTTTAATTTCGAAGATAAAAAGGTTAAAAGTTAACGTTGCTGAGGCGTGGCCAAATGAACCAATTAGAATTGTTGGTATAAATGTGTCTTATGTCAAAGATGCAGTTAATTATATGAATCTTAATGGCCGGTTGTTAAACTTCGTTAATTTTTGGAAAGTCACAGATCTTATCCTGTTTGGAAGGATATAAATAATTAAAGCAATAATGGGCCTTTCCAGGGTTCAGTATATTTTGTCAATGACAGAAATTCCTAAAGTAAGACTCAAAGAACTTAAACGTATACTGTATCATTTTTGTAGAGAGGTCCAGATGAGATTGCAAGGCAGACAGCTACTTGAAAAAAGGACAAAGGGGGACTGGATATGTCTGATATTTTTGCTAAATATAAATCTGTGAGAGTTGACTGGATAAGGAGATACTGTAATGAATCTGCAAACCATCCATGGAAGTTATTTCCAAATAAATGATTAAATCTATTGGGTGTTATGAATTTGTTATTGCAATGTAATTTTGATGTCGACTTGTTAGATAAGAAAATATCCGTTTTTTCTACGGTATGTTAAAAACATGCTTTGAGTTGCAAAAAGACAATTTTTGGTAGACTCGAATATATAGGACAATTATTTGGAATAACAAAGATATTTGAACTGTGGGTAAATCAGTTTACTTAGTGAATTTGCCAAAGTAGGAATTTATGTAGATATATATACAGGCAAGATGGGCATAAAATTACTCGGGACAATATTCATAACAGAGGAGTTCACAATTCCTCAATTCTGAGATGGTTTGGGTCGATGAATGTCATTCCTGTAAGAATTGTCAATCAAACATACTTTTATATGTCAGAAGCAGCCGTATTGTATTTTTGGGAATGATCCTGTCGCCTGGAGTGAATGTATAACTAAAACAGTTACCCAGAAAATAACAGAGAATATATCCATCCAGCCTAGAACAGAAACTTATTTTTCACGTGTGTCTTTCATATGCAGATGAACTGCGAGATTTTCAATTGAAGATTCTACATAATATTTTGGTCACAAATGTTAAGCTGTATAAAATGAAAATACTAAGTTTTCAATTTTTCTTTGTGTTCGTTTTGTAAAAGGGAAGAGGATACATTGGTTCATTTATTTTGTAATCGTGAAGATGTAAATGTATTTCGGATAAAGTTGTTCACATAACAATATGGGGTAGCAAATTAGGTCTGTATTGTAGACTGGAAGCATGGCAAATGGTCCTTGGAGACACAGCTCTTTCATGTCTCGCCAACTTGCTTATTCTTCTTAATAAGAAATTTATCTATATTTTCCGATGTAAAAAAGAGAATGTAGAGATTATAGCATACAAAGTATTTGTACATTTTAAATCCAGAAAAACGAATATAATATCGCAAACAGAAAGAACAATATAAAGATAGGGGAAAGTTTCTTGAGACTTGTAACATAGACCTGATGAAAAGGTGATTTGTATTTAATATTTTTCTTGATTTAATGAGTGAATGTTAAGCTCTTCAGACTCCTATTAGTTAATTAGTTTTTGTGTGTGTAATATTTTTTGTTTAGACTTCAATAACACGTTTTAAAGCTGGACCGTACAACCAGGCATTCTAGGTGTATGTATGTGACATACAGCGGCATACTGCCATGTTTTACGTGAAGTCCGGTCATCGTTTTCTGTGAATCGTCGCTGGTATGTAATACAATAAAAAACAATGACTCCACGCAGATATTATCTATATGGAGATATTTATATCATTTACTTTTTTGCAAAACAATGCCCAAACTTATGAGGAACCGTTGAATACGGGAACAAGCTATTCTTATATGTTACTGACAATATATGTATAAATAGTTGATGACATAAGACAGATAAGGGGAATTTACGGAACTAAATGGCTGTGGGTTCATGCTCTTAGCTACAGTCGCTGTCAAACTTTGCGGAGTCGACAGCTTGGTCGTTGTTCCAGAAAAACTTTCGTCCAAAATTCAGAGCCGCATTTGATCGCTGAAGATACAAGCGAGCGTTACGGACAAACCATGACAGTAAGTTGTGACGAGTGACGCGGTACCGTTGGCAAATCGGATGGTCGAATATGCAACCGTTCATCTCAAACTTCTTGGTTTTCAACACAGACGTATTATTTTGTTTTGTATTAACGCGCCATTGCAAGGCCAGTTCAGAAGCTATGGTAGTGTTATTTCAACATTCCACCCAAAGCAAACCGTAAAGCAAGACAATGGGTGAGTAAAAAATTTAATCTTTTTTTTTGGTAAGAATATTAGTTCTGATATTTTCGATCAAATATAATCGACGTACGGTCAAGTGGTCGGCCATGATATACGTTCATGCGAGATATAAAATATGGCCTGCCACTGGGCCCTTGACATTGCATTGCCGGCAAACTAACGGTTTAGGACGTCACGAGAGCACTTTTTTGAAGTCTGTGAGCTGTTGGGTGATTCGGGTAGGCATAGATCGGTTGGGTGATTCGGGTAGGCATAGATCGGAAATCGAGTTGATTCGGCCGAAAGTAGTTAAGTAAAGTAATTTTTCGTACGTGGTTCAAATTATTAGCACCGTACGTCGCCGGTTTTGTCTACGGAGCTTGATTCAGGATCAGTGTTTACACTCGCATGTTCATCACACACATTTTCTTCTTAAGTACAGACAAAATGTGTTGATAAGCCAGAAATTAAAGTTGCCGACTCATTTAATCACTGGTTAGAAAAACATGGAAGTCTTTTCGGGTCTTAGGAAAGACGTATCTTTAATTTGCAAAAAACATACAAGCGGTTATGGTCTTCAGAGACGGATCAGTAGTTGCCAGAACACAGGTGCCAGTTTATGATCTCTTTCGCGTAAATAGAAAGAAAGGCAATTGACTGCAGACAAGTTGACCTCACACAAAAATTGAGCAAGTCACCGCATTAACTAGTAACATGGAGGTTTTACATTTTAAGCTTTAATAACTTACATTCACTGACACAGTTTTTTTAACATTGCAATCAGTAGAGTGTATCCAATGTTTGCATGTCACACTCGTTCGTTCGCTACGAAAAGACTTCCATCATTTTCCAAACAGTGATTAAATGAGTCGGCAACTTTAATACTGATCCGGCTTATCAACACATTTTGTCTGTACTTATCAGAAGAAAATGCGTGTGATGAACATGCGGGGCTTTGGTGGGAGGCCATATATAACGCCGGGAACATATAGCATCGTATGCGGGGCTACTGCTACGATAATGAGTGGGATGTTTGGAATACGTTGCGAGACATAGGTGTTTCCAGAACAAATTGAGGTCCCTTCATCATTCGCCCTGCTGTTATCAGTCCGGATCGTTTCCAAAATTGGCGACGCAATACCATAATAGTTTTTTCTTATCATTAGCCAATCAGCAGCCAGCGCGCCATCAGTGAAAATTTTACACCACAGCTCCAGAGTGTATTTCCTGGCAACATCGACATACCACACAATACAATATAATCTTTATTGTCCAAAGTTGAGCAATAAGAATTGTGACTGTCTTTCTTATAATTATATTCGCAACTTTTTAGATGAATTTATTTTTGGAAAAAATTAATTTCCTACATGTTCAGACCAGGAAGCTCAATTGTCTAACGAATAGGAAGTGTTGAGCGTTGAAAATAATGATTAGTCATCAAGTCTGAATGGTTTTGTCCAATCGTATTGTTTTTCTTCAGTGAAGTCTAACTTCTGCATATGGCAACAGATGGCATGCAGGGAGTAGCAAAAAGCTGCCAGCACGTCTGCTTGTAGCAAAGTAAATCTTGACCGGACATGGTGAAATTGTATCAGTTATCTACCGGATGGACATATGAAAATAATTTTGGAAATAAGTATAGTATGCTGAGTTCAGTATAAAGTTAGTGAGAAATGATTTTCCGGCAGGTACTATTTTGCTCGGGCATGCAACTTTATAAAGTTGTCTGACCTGATGTCTGGTCGTCTTTTAAATCTTCAAAACTGGCGTCTGTTTTAAATATTGTAATGGAACAGGACTTATCATAAAAATTATCGAGATCAGGAATCTAACTTTCAAGGTAATGTATTGGTTAAAGGTACTTTTGAGACTATCAGTTTACATTTCTTGAAAATCGAACTTCGATCAAAAATAGTGTAAACGTACTTTCCAACAGATCATATTATAACGTAACCATTTCAGAGCATTTTCATAATTGAATAATTATAAACACTGTAGTCGACTTCCTTCAACTGGCATCATCATCGCGATTGTAACAATAAATATGCTAAGTAAATTTGAAGTGAGCCCTCATTACAAAGATAGAAATCAATCGCAATAGAAGGTGACAATTATTGTCAAAGCGCAAACAGTGCAAATTTAATCACAAAGCACGTTACACATATTCACAGCCATACAGCTGTCGTCAAAGGGAACAGCAGTGTGGTAAATGAATTTCATATGAAAATGTTAATATGATTGTAATGTAATTATACCAATTCCATTTAAAGCTGCAAGTAGCGTTGCCAGGGTCCAAGCAGGCATAGGCGAATTTGTTATGTCACGGTTTAACGTCATCATTGTCACATGACATTTTGGCAAACAAGTTTACTTCCATATTTATTACCAAAAATGAGACATCTAGCTTTACTTTCTAGCCAAGAACTAGATATGTGCATAATAAATGAGGTGCAATTTGATGTGAATGTCAAAGGTCAAGAAGCTACCCCGAAATTTACATATGCAAGTTAGTCCCATATCAGGCAGTGTTGGATACTACCCCTCTCACACTCTTATACAGGTCACAATAACATATGGCCATAGCTTAGGTGCAAAGGTCAAAGGTCTGAAAAATAATACTTCAAAAATTTTCTCAAAATCAACAGGGCCTGTGACCTTGAAATTTGGCAGTTAGGAACATGACCCCATGGTCTGCAAAGTATTTGAAAAGGTATTTGCAAATGAGATGGATTTTAATGTAGAGATGGCCGCCAGGTCATGCGACCAGTTGGCATGTTAACAAATGAATGAATATGGTCTTTAATTTTTATCTATGTGCCATATTGCAAGTTAATTGGTGCAACCACAGACAAATATAGAACAGACTAGCAACGCGGCATGCCTTTTGTTCCATGGTCGTCTCGGTAGATTATGGCCTTTTCATATTAAAGTGAGCTTCAAAGGTGTTAAACCTTTTTGAGAATTTGTTTGTTGATAATTGCACGAGATTATGCGGAAACTACGACGAGATGGCATGGTGCTGCCAGTCGCGTAGCAACCAGAGTTACTTTGTGAGCTCTCAGAGCAGAAACCCTGCTTAACGCCAATCAAAACATAACACGCCAGCAGTTTCATAAACATGTCCTTCCTTGACGAACA
Organism: Ptychodera flava; assembly: GCF_041260155.1. Taxonomy (NCBI): domain Eukaryota; kingdom Metazoa; phylum Hemichordata; class Enteropneusta; family Ptychoderidae; genus Ptychodera; species Ptychodera flava. Next base: position 38,178,360 of record NC_091933.1, read on the forward strand.
TGTAAAAGACGGTATGACTGACCGTAAACCATTGAGTAAAATCTGACAGTATCGATAAAAGACTTTCAAATTTAGTTCAAACGCGCTCATTATATATTCATAAAAAGGTGAGAGGAATTTTTAGAATGGTAAAACTCACCTCCCCGACGCTCAAAACTTTCCAGTGTTCGCCAGCACGCCAATTCTGCTCAGCACAACAAGAAAACAATAACACGAACTTTGCCGAACATACTTTTGCTTAGAAATTAGCGAAAATCCGGAAACTACCGAAATGTGCATGGTCGGCACTCTTCGGAATAGAGAGGCGAGAGCTTCCTGAGGTGAGGCAAACATGGATGGCTTACGTAATCGCTTCACACCTTGAACAATGCCCGTTGCTAGTCTGTTTTATATTTGTCTGTGGTGCAACGGTGTTCCAATGGGAGCCACGATACATTAAATTAGGTCAAAGGCCATTCAAGGTCATTGAAAATTGTCCAAAAACTCTTTTTTGTCCATACTGACTCATATGTACCACTAACAAAACCACAAGCCCTTTAGTTCTTGATATAGATGGTTTTTGCAAAATTAATTGGATACGAAAAAACATTTATTTAATCACTTAAAAATCTTCTTCTATAAATGGCAAGGTTAATGACCCTGAAATTTTGCCAATGTCATCTTAGTACTGTGTCCTGAAAGGTACTAACATATTTTTGATTAGTAGAGTTTTATGCAAATTAGGCAGAATACAAAATTTACATTCAAAATGAGACCGATGGAAATTTCAAGGATCAGCTGAACGTGTACCTAGTATAGGACCCAATTAGCCCTGCAAGTTTGAAATGGCTAAATGCAGTGGTTTTTGAGATTTAGGTCGACAAAAAGTGACGGAAGAAGAAGAAGTTGTTGCGGAGAGCTGAATTCCTTTAAAATAAATAGGGAACAAGCCCAGTTGGCTTGGCCCCCTAAAATACCTTCGCCATTACATGAGGAAGAAAATAGAAGCAATGCCATGTCTAAGCGCTGTCAAAATGCGCCCACGTACTGATCATATCATTTTACCCTTGAATCTTATCAAGGTGTTATTATTCTTCCTTCATAAACTCTGCTTACGAAATTTTAATTAGTTCATTACTTTAAAGTGTTTTCTATGTGAAACTATTTTCCCATACAAACTGCTATGTGTCCGTCTCTATTCATAATGATGAATATGAAACCTATATCTGAGGCTCCAAGGCATAGACCTTGACTACCAAGGTATAGACCTTGAATACCAAGGTATAGACCTTGACTACCACGGCATTCCTCTAAACTTGGATTGTGTCGAGGAAACTGTGTAACATTGTTCGTTTGAAGCAGTCTTCTTCATTGTACAAACACTCAAAAGAATGCTGTTCACGTGTTTACATATTGTTTAATCTCATGACAGAAGAGGAAATATAGTAATGATAAATGATATGTTCAAAGTCACTTGTCTTCATTTACATAATATAGATACTAGTTGTTGTGTGGACCAGCTGTAAGAATTCGTTTAACTGACAAAGCAACACGATAAGTCTCTGTGCCTGTTCCCTATAGGCCTCATGAATTCGAACGCAAACTGACATACTGAAAAAAGTACCAGTTCTTAGGAACAATTAGGAAAACAGTGTTAATTAAGCAATTGATGTTTTGTGGTTTTTCTACCTGAGAACGGAAGATAAGTCATTAGACTGATAAGAAAATTCCGCGATGATGTTGTGATGGTGTGTTTGTATTTTCTATGTTATGTTCTTCCTCTCTCTCTACTCCTCCGTATAAGCTATCTCCTTCTCCTCGAATTCTTTCTCCGTATATTTTGTCGAATAGAAGACAGATAAAGGTAATGAGCTTGGTTTTCTAGTTCGAAATATCAGCAAAGACGAAAAAGTTCTGACGCCAACAGCCAGCCCATTTACACTTTGAGTTTCTTGGGTGTTGCAGGGCCCATAGGGTACAGGGAACAGTCCCCTGGGGTGGGGAGGAAGGTGTTTTTTGTGCAACGGTTTACCTTATTTGATTTTATCAATTTTGACTATGATATTTCAAATAAAGAGTTCAACTCTACACCGTCTGACTGCTTTATTATTACCGACAAGTCCTTATCTTCTCTCCAACTTGTGTATACACCTCTGTAATTGCTCCGACAACATTGCCAACTTGCTTTCGACTCCAAACTGTCTGACTGTGTTTCCAATGCCTACAATTCCTTATCTCCTCTTCAACCAGTGCACATACCACTCTAATTGCTGCGCAAACATTGCCAACTTGTTAATGACTGAGCGGATTAGCTTAATAAGTCAACATCACAGCCGTCACACACGTAGTGAAATAATGCGTGTATGACGGCTGTGGTGTTGACTCAATCACTTAATCCGCTGATACGGACAGCGGATTAGCAAGTTGGCAATGTTGTCGGAGCTCGAGCAATTACAGAGGTGTATACACAAGTTGGAGAGGAGATAAGGACTTGTCGGTAATAATAAAGCAGTCAGACGGTGTAGAGTTGAACTCTTTATTTGAAATATCATAGTCAAAATTAATAAAATCAAATAAGGTAAACCGTTGCACAAAAAACACCTTCCTCCCCACCCCAGGAGACTGTCCCCTGTACCCTGTGCAGGGCCCAGGTCTATATTGACGCTTTGCAAATACAGGGGATTAACCCGAGAAAACTGTCTATATTGACGCTTTGCAAATACAGGGGATTAACCCGAGAAAACTGTGTGCGTCCACTGACACCGACCTAAGCCCTCTATGTTTATGTTAGGCATCACGACAACGACAAAAATGGCTTATGGATTTTAGTAAGTTCGTTTAAAATGGTATGAATTTTCCTTCCCCAACTGCCTCTGTTATTGTGGTCGATTATATCTTTGCCTACATGGTTTTTATTTTTTGTTGACACTGCTCGTGGGCTTCTATTTAGTCCAATGGCTGCCCCAGGGGGTGTACTATTTATATTTTCATATGGGGGTTTGTCAGGCGATTTGAAAACATCTACCATGAGAATCCCAGAAATACGTCTCATTGTTAGGAATTTTGCTTGACAATTTCTGGAAATTTTCATCTTTATTCTGTTGCATGTGAAGGTTTTCCTAAAGAACAGGACATTTCATTTACTTTGTTATCAGCCCATGGTTAGGGTTTTAAGGATGAAAAAATCATTCATGTTTAGGGATTTTTTGGTGAAAAAGTGACCCATTTGGAGAGCACTTGCCCGTACACCTTTTCTATATAGTACCCCAGGGGCTTTGCCGCAGCATTGTCCGCTACTATTCGATAAATTGCATTGTCTCTGGAAATGCCGTCCATCAATTTCTGGATGCTCTCTTTATTTTCATATGGCAAGCAAAAGCACCACTTCCTCTTCGGACTAATTATTACCACGTCCCACTGACGCTTCTGTCAATTTTAAACACACGACAACTGAACAAAGCCATAGGTTACCTCGAAAATATGCCCAAAAGTCGCCGCATGGGGGCGTTTTTGACGTCGCTAATTTTAGCTGCGTTCTCACGCACTGAGAACGAGGAATAAGGAACAAATCTTTGTTGTAAGTTGGTTTTTTTTGCAAAAACTCTGATGACGGTACGATCTGCTGACTGAACTAATACTGTCGATTTTTTGAGATCAAAATTTTAAAGCTTGATTTATTTAACTTTCCTTTTATTCAAGATGGCGCCTTATTTTCAAAGCCTCATAATGAAAATGATGAACATCTTGACGAAACCAACAAGGGCATACCATACGGCAAGGAAACAAACAAAGGTTAGTCACACAGGTTTCATACAAAAGAAACAAATCAAGTGGATATTGCTTCGTCATTGAAGGAAAGGAAAAGCTGAGAAAAACAAGGCTTTTTAAAAAGTTCTTTACAAGAATGTTTTGACAGTCACTGTTGCATAGTGTGCAATGACCAAAATAGCGATCAGATATATACTAGGAACTGGTATCTCCAAGGTATATACCCAGAACATATTAACTTGAACTCTGGTATGAATTTTTGTATGACACATTGTGCGTTGTGTCTATATATCGTTTTCTTCCTCTATGTCGACCTGTTGGCGGGAATGGAAGACGGATGGAGATAAAGTTAACATGATTTTACTGGTTCGAGAATATTCGTAGTTAGCACAGTCGCTCGAGAGCTATTCAGCTCTGGGACTATTCGCCCATAGACGAGTATACAGAAGCGAGAAATACCCCAAGTCAGGAAACAGAATGGCTATAAAAACCGCGCCATGTAACATTTTGTGTCCGATTTCACTGTGAAAATTAGCAAGTTCATCTATCATGCAACCGTCGATCGTTCCCTATCATTCTAAAATGTCATACCTGATACTTTATCTGATTCAAAAACGCTTGTTTCGTGTGATTTTCGGCCGAATTCGACGGACACCTCGCCAAAACCTGGGGGGTGAGCAACATTCCGGTCACCTCTTGGGTACCTCCACTTTACTGACGTTGGCGCCGCCTACCCATGAGGGATGACTGGAATGTTGCTCACGTTTATGTTTTGGCCAGGTGTCTCTCGAACTCGGCCGAAAATCACAGGAAATGAGCATTTTGTAAGCAGATGAAGTATCAGGTATGAATTTTCGTGTGATTTTCGGCCCAGTTCAGAAGACACGTCGCTAAAACATAAGGCATGAACAACCCTCCAGTCACCCCTCATGGGTACGCTGCGCTAACGTCAGTAAAGTGGAGGTGCCCAACGTCCACTGTAAGGTGACCGGAATGTTGCTCACGCTTATGTTTTAGCGACGTGTCCGTCGAATTCGGCCGAAAATCACACGAAACGAGCGTTTGTGAAGCAAATCAAGTACCAGGTATGAATTTTGAGAATGATAGGGAACGGTCGACGGTTACATGATAGATGAACTTGCTACTTTTCACGTTAAAATCGAACGTCGAAGATGACATGGTGGCACAATCCCTATACGAAATAGCCATTTCATTTCCTGACTTGGGGTATTTCTCGCTTCTGTATACTCGTCTATGGGGCGAATAGTCCCAGAGCTGAATAGCTCTCGAGCGACTGTGGTAGTTAGCTATGAGTCCTGACACCCACAGGCAGCTCAATCCAAAACCGCACTGGAGAAGGCGTGGAAATTGTTCTTCATTAGTCAAAGATAATTACTAAAGAGAGATGAACAATCTGCTTACTGGACTGTGTTGTCAAACACTTCTCTTTGCTGACAAAGTTCATGTAGCTTTTAATTAATTCATGATTGCGCCATTATTCCAGGGTATCAAGATTGCGAAAATGTAGAAGATCTTGAAAAAGTCAAACCGGATGAAGTCGATGATAAAGAAACTGACACAGGTATATGAAAAACATTTTAAGCAAAATGTTAAATACGAACACAATTGTAAGCGTATCCGCAAATCAAACAGCATGTATGAAAATAGAGTATGAGGTAGTGGTGGACTCCCTGTTGTGAATTTGAAGTTTTACAAGGTCTGTGTTCCTAAGGGATAGTCCGTTAATATGTTAGATGGATTAGAAGATTGAAAGAGCATTTTCTTATTTCCTTCCCCACTTAGAACTTTTTTTCACCTTGGATGGAATTTTTTTTTACTACCTCTCCCAGACGAATTCTCTTTCCCCGAGTGCATCTCATTGGCAATATTCGCTTTTCTTTTCGTCGGAACGTGTTTCTTTACATGGCATAAAATGTGTAACTGCACAAAGTTGACTCTGATTGTAGGCGTGAAAAATCTGCTTCAGCAAGTTGGAAAGACAATATAGTAGCAGTCTGTCATGCAGTAAAATTAATGAAGGCCGATACGATGATTACAAAAGAAGCTTTTGAAGATTCAGTCAGTGAAAAGGAGATCAAAGTACCACTATTCAGCAAGTAAGTTTATTCTGGTGGTAAAAGCATCGAGATAGAACCAGACAAAGCCTGGAAGAACCGCAAAATACACAGACAGGAGATAAATTATACGCACTGAAATGGCACAAATATCCCAACTGCTGGAGAGGTCAAACAAGGAGTGTCCCGGTCCCGACACTGAAAATGCTGAATATTACAATTTAAAATTGAGGCATTTGGTGGCCATTTTGGAATGTTTTGAACGTGCAGGTTTCATAAAGATTCAAAGATATAGTATAAAATGATGTCTTGGTATTACGTTGCTTAGAGACAAGAGAATATCCTAATTGGAAAAATCCTATTAGAAGCAATGGCTTAAACTGACGTGGGTTTTTTTCAGCGCCCCTTTACTAATGCCGAGAAATCCAAATGCACCTTCTATAATGCTATAAATAGTCCAACCCTAACAGTTAGCAGCAACTGGTCAATAAATACAAGGAAGGTTGTTAAACACACACTTTTTTATTGGCTGGAATTATGTTACAGATACTCTCGAAGACGAAGTGGTCCACATGTCTTTTCCAAATTTTCTGATCTACCTATAATTTATACAAAATGCCATGATTCTGGTATTTACAATGATTTTTTATCCGTCACTAAGTTTGGTGCAGAAATTTAGCCATTCCTACCTCAATCATTGTTTTCGTTTATTTTCTCTTTTTTTGGTAAGACCATTCAGGATATGTGAAATTCCTTTGGAGACCGGTCCCTGCTCACCCGGAGACCTTAATTGTTGTCCATGCACCGTTCGATCAGAAAGAGCTGACTGTTGCAAAAACATTTGCCAAGTTCTTTAAGTCTCATCTTGGAGAAAAAAGCATTGTGGAAGCTGTAGACATCTCAGACTATACTAGTGAGGAGGTCAATGTGGAGAAAATCGGTAACGCCGACAGAATAATATTGGTTGCCTCAAAAAAACTGAGAATACTATGTGGAAATGGCGGGCAAAGCAACAGAGAAGCACCGGATAATGTAATATTGGACTTGATCTATCGCGTCTTGAACGTATCGAGACAGCCTGGGCATGACCGAGTTTTTGCGACGTATTTCAAATATAGCACGGAGGAAGAGTTTCCGAGCAAACTGATCCCGAAGTTTGGTCGCGTGTACAGGCTCGATTTTACCAAACTGGAAACTGTAGAGACCTTCTTTGGTAGATTATTGCACAAGAAAGGGACAGTCTCCTTCCCGGCCATCAGAAACGGTGATGACGGCGGCGTAGGAGTCAAGCTCCGCAGAGAAATTGAAGACGCCGTGCGACGTAAGAAGACCGTTTCGCTGATGACGAGGCTTATTAGGCACGGGGAAAGTATGGGATTCTGCGAGAGTAAGTATCATTGATATTTTGAGTATCATATAGTGCAAGAATATGCGCCACTGATTGGCGAGCTGACGTTAGGAAATTCGGCATAAACTTTTGGAGTGGAACGCCAACTGCAGTTCCGAACAGAACAAACAATAAAATTAAAGATTTATTATACTTATTCTACAATCATATTGTCTCTCTATAGCTTCCATGATTAAAGTTCATTCGATTTATCTACCTCGCTTAATCTTTGTAAACATAGAAGTTGTGTTCATTATTTTACAATTGGCGCTTTTGCTTTATCATCAGGCGATTTTCAGAAAACTTGTTTGGATATCTTTCGCCAAGAGAGATTGATTACTCGTGAAGAGTGTCAGCTGGTACAACAAGAATGTACACTGACCAACAAGGTTGACACGCTGCAGAGACTTGTAAACAACAAGGCCATGCCAATCGTTCCAGAGTACCAAAAGCTTATTGACGTGTGGAAAGATAATATGCCGAATGACGGACCTAAGAAATATTTGCTTAGAAATAGAATCACATTCATCGAGGGAATTATGTGCATAGGACCTCTGCTGGATAAGTTACGGCAGGCGAAAGTGATCAGTTATAATGTTGCTAGCGGTGTTCAAAATGAGAGGACAGAGGAAGATAAAGTACGGCGCCTACTGGACGAATTGCCGAATACCCGAAAGGCTGTATCAGAGTTCCGCGAAATTTTGAGGAAGGACTACCCATGGCTGGCAGATATGATAGAATCAGATAGCAGCGAGGAGGAAGAGGGCGATGACAGCAAAACAAGCATCTAGACTATCATGTCAAGAGGTAAGGCTGCGTTCACAAAGAACGGGGGGGGGAGGCTGGAGGAATTCAGGGGGATTCGAAAATTTTGGGGGTAGTAGAGGGGGGACTTGAAAATTTTGCTCTACCTGTAGGAGGGGGACATGAAAATTTTTGGTTCCCTTTTGTGTTTTATATTTTCCATTCCAAGTTTTTGTAGGTACTTTAACGAAAAATGAATACCATTTTTATGTCATCAAAATGTTGTAATGTTAGTAATAATTTAACAAAATCTAGAACCATTTTATCACATTTCATGACTTTTATCTCGAAAAAATCTAAACGTGTGATTTGTCGTAAAAAAACAAACGAGCCTCGTGAATACAGTTTCTTGCTATCTCCCTACAGCATGCTCAAACACACAATATTTAGTATGTCGACAAAGCCTGTATATATAAATATAAATATGTATTTGGTGATAATTTAATTGGAGTCCAGACTGACAGTCAGTTGTCAGTGATACAAATGCATGATACACGTACATAGGCTGTGATAGCAAGCTGAATACTAGACATTATTACATATGTACCACAGATTACTTGCTTCGGAGCGCGCGCGTACTACCGGTATTTGCACTGCAGTGCAATACCACAGAGTAATATCATAGTCTGTCTATGATATTACTCTGTGGTCAAGTGTACAGAGCGGTGTTTGGTTTCGGACGCAGCCGATGGGACGCAACAAGATCGACACCATTATGAAACGTATGTGCACAGCCGCTGGTCTCGAGGGCAAGTTGACGAACCACAGTGCCAGGAAAACGTCGATAACCCGTTTACTACACGCAGGGGTTCCGCCAAACACAGTGGCTCAGTTGAGCGGCCACAAGAACGTAAATAGCCTGAACAGATACGCGATCGCCTCCGAAGACCAGCAGAAGCAGATGAGCGATATTTTAACCGGCGCCCGTTCGAAATATGAGCCACAGCAACAGAGTCATGACCGGGCGCTCCTACCTATTGAAACGCCGCCGCTTTCAGGTAAAGCCATTCTTAATAATCCGGTCCCGAGTAACTCGTCACAGCAAGCAAGCAGTGCTGTCGCGGGCATGTTTGCCAACGCAACCATTACTGGCGGAACTTTTAATTTCAATTTCAACGTAGCAGGGAACACGTCCACCGCAAATTGTGACCACCATTCCATCGAAAATCCCCCTACCAAGAGACGACGTCCTATGGTTTTGTATGATTCGGACGATGAGTAGCTCTCTGAGATCGGTGACTTTCAAGTGACCCTTTCATTTTTCAATAGATTTACTTGCTTTAGACATAATAGAACTCTTCATATGTTTAAAACTTCCTTACGTTATCTTTACCGTGTAATGTTTGTTCGGTACGCGGTCAGTTTTCGATTGTTTACACTGCACTGAATATCAGTGTCGATGCCGTCCGTCGCCAATATTTGCGTTAAAAAATGTTGTCATGTTGACCAAAGATTGCTGCTTTGTTGATATTTATGTAATAATTGTAATTCATGTTTATTGACCATGTTGATTAAAATTTTCAAAGGAATGTAAGTCTTTTGTTTCATTACTTTTCCCGGACCACCAGCCTTTGAACGCGGAATGAAACCCTGCCTTTTGTCACTACTGGGTGAGCTAATACTTGACCTTGTGACCTGTAAATAAGTAAACAGCTTTATCCAATCAAAAGTGGGAATGCAGGACTCCTAGCCAATGAAAAGTCAATGACATCATCGTAGTGGCGCCTCTTCACAAAACAGCGTAAACAATGAATATCATTCCGCAGAACTCTGCTGGGTTAGGTTGTGCGGTCGCATATCTTTCGTTTTACAGGCGGTTTCAGATTTATTTTTCGGTTTATTCTCAAAGTAAAATTAAAACATATGTAATAATAACAGAACCCCACGGCTAGAGAGTGCAAGCATTCCGTACTGGGGGTATTTGCACTCGTGCTGGAGGTGTATTCTTGCTGCCCTCGCACTCGCTATCGCTCGTGCGAGGACTGGCGCAAGAATACACCTCCAGCAACTCGTGCAAATACCCCCAGTACGGAATGCTTGCACTCTCTAGCCGTGGGGTTCTGTCATAATTCAACATATATGCTGTAGGGAGTAGAACAAGAACGCAGTTGTAAAACTGAACAAAAATATTGCCAAAATTATCGAAGTTAATACGGCTACTGCCTACGGGTAGTGTCACTATCATTAATGCTCTGCTACTGCAGTGTCACTGTCACTGCATACCTGAACAGTGAGAGATAGCTGTGACTCTGATTAGTAGTTGAAGAATAGTTTGGGTCAAATGACGCTCATGACAGTGAAACATAATTGTACACAAGATCAGGCCAGAGAGCAACACATGCAAGAACACATAGAATTTTTTGAATTCTTGCATATGAGAATAATCAAATATTAAAGAAAAAAGATGGGGTCACCATGCTTGATTTTCTAAATTTTCACATTCTTGTTATGAAATGATACAGAAGTAAAACTTTGAACAGTAAAGACTATAAGAAAAAAATATGTCACCAAATGGAATTATTTATTTTTTAACCAAATTTGCAATTATTACACCCAAAATTTCAGAGATTAAAACATTTATTTGATGGAATATTTTAAGCTTCCAGTAATGTCAATTTTGAGTAGCATCTAATTCATATATGTCTTGTAGTTTTGAAACAATTTTTGGTAGGTCACTGTGCAATATGGCAATTAGCCAGAATTCACAATTTGCCTACTCTCTCATGATTGTCATTTTGTGTGCTCTTCAGCAGGAGCAATTGACCTGGCCAGAGTTGGATTAACTCAAGTTGGCTTTTAGATCAATAAATCTAAAAAAGTTCACTGATGCAATATGACTATACAAAGTGCTAATACAGGTAGTGTTGAACACCTGTGAGCGGAACGGCGCAATACATGTTTATTTTTTCTGCGCTCACATCCTTTACAAACATGCGGGCCTGTGATAGTTGGGGGGACTTGAAAAATTTAGACCATATAGAGGGGGGCATTTGAAAATTTTTCAGGGTACTTAGGGTGGATCTGAAAAAAATAAGATTTCAATCGAGATTCCTCCAGCCCCCCCCCCCCTAATCGTTATTTGTGAACGCAGCCTAAGCTTAAATTTTACTTCCTATCTGAGTACATGAGCAATTAGCAACGGACTGTGAAAGAAGAAACTTTTGTGTAATTTGCTTTTATTATGCGAGGTTCAGTGACGTCATTATTACATCATTGTCTTGAGTGAGCGCTATATGATGATAAAACGTTAAATTGTGCAGTTACTACGATAATTGTTTCTACTGTAAAAAGTATTTCTAAAGAGTTTTGCTTGGCACGTCACCAACTTTGCATAGAAGCTTCTGATAATAACCCAATGTGCAATCCCTTGCACAGCTTTTCTGTACATAATCAGCACCAAGCTACATCTAGATTACATTTCGCAGAATTTGCGGTGGTTCTCGGGAGGTAGGTCTTTTGTCTGTTGTCATGCATGGGCGTACTGTTTGTGACTTACGCTACTATACTGCCGATGCAATGAGCCATTGTCGACTTTCAAACCAGATATAAACTGAAAATGCTGACGTGTTTCAGTAAATTGCAAACCTTTGCCACATGTATGCAACTTCATTGAAAGTGTTATTATCAACATTATGAACTATGTTCATCACAGATTAATTCCAAAGAACACTAAATATACAAATATGTAAATAGCTTAAAAAAATACTTAATTTTTACACTGCTGTCATTATCTCAACACTTTACATAGCAAGTAAAATTGCCTTTGGGCAGGTCCTTCAAGTATATATGCCAAACTGTGAAAGCTCATTTGATATGCAAAGTCAATTAGCTTACATGAAAATGCAAATATCTTTCACTAATACAACATAATTATCTCAGCAATATACGTAGCAAATTTCATAAACTTATTTAGAGTCCTTCCAGTTTTATATCCCCGATTGAGAAAGTTAGTTAAATATGCAAATTCGTAACTTTCTGATGTGAAAGTGCTAAACAACCTTCATCAATATTTTATCATAGTATCATCAATTATTATGTCAATTATCAAACGTCTATAAATACATAGATTTTGCTAGTTTTGTATTGAAAAAGTATCACATAGTTTCCTCATAGACTACCATGTATATTGAATCAACATTACCAATTAAATCCAAATACCAAATATTTGTACACACAATCACTTTTTACCTGCCACTGCAAGCAACATACATTTACATGAATCACCAAACAGGTGTAAATGTACAGATATAATTTGTTTTAATGGAAATATGAATAGTTTGCCAAATACACTCCCAGCTATTATGATTTGATATTTTAAGACGAAACACTATATCAGCCACATTTTGCCTCCTAATAGTTGCACAAAAAATGGTGAACCTCCGCAAAAGCCTCCAGAGGTGTTTTATGTGTATCTTTACTCACGCAATTTGGGGGGAGGGTCATGAAATTTTGTCATCTTAAAAAGGGGGTCATCAATGTTTTAGTGCAATGGAGAGGGGTTCACTTATTTTGACTGATTCACAGGAAGAATTTGCCGGCCCACCCCCGGCCATCATGACCAACTGAACACTCCCTAAACAAACAGTGATTGCACTCTATGAAGCTTAACTGGTATACGAACAAACAGTGAACGCACACTAAAAAACTTAATTTCAAACACTTACGTTACGTTGTTTATCTATATGAGACGTGACTTGGGATAGGCTAGTGTGATATTAGCTGAAATTTTAACTTTTGAGGGTCTCATTGTCAATAAATTCTAAAGTTCTGTTTTGCCAACGATAGTGATTTATAGTTTGAAAACAATGGGACTCGAAATGACCTCATGAGACCGGCCATAATACTTTGTCTGTCTTTGGACCACTGACGACTTTTACCTCAGTCTGAACTCGTCTGGCCTTTAATACCCTGAACGTTTGTTGTTTTCTTGCATTGCAGACAAACACTGTACTTTCATAGGAAACTTCATCCCAGGAAGTTGAGTGGAAAATCTCGCCTTGCTGCACTGCTGCTTATCGATTATCAGTTGAGGACATCGTGCTGAAAACAGTGGTCCGATATTTTCCCGATACGAGGAAACGGCCGAACAAGGGATTGATAACCGTTACCTTGGAGACAAATATAATTGCAAACAATAGACAAATGAAGTAACGAAGTACCGCCGGGAAAGTGCCATTCTTTTTTTATTGGAGAAACTTCCCTATTTTCACGTAAATAGTTACACACGTTGTTCATAAACAATTTTATCAGGGAACTCATCCAGAAAGTTTTGACAATATCCTCTGCTTCTCTTTCCAATCTGGTCAGCCACATGTCAGTACACTGAAGACGATACAAGACGATTAATGACACTTCTTAGACAACAACCTAAGAGATGTACAACTGTATTTACAAGTATACTAAGGAACAGCTTTGCTACTTAGCCACGCAAACACATCCACATACCTCAAATTAATAGTCATTTACTTCTTTTTTATAGAGTTTACACCTCTTTGACATGTATAAACAACTTGTCTCACCTCAATAAGATGAGAAAAAAATAGTCAATATTCTAAAGAATGGCGATCGGTCACACCAAAGGTATTTTTCACTGTTGTTATTTACGATAAATGGTAAATGGTGAACTTTCAGTGACCGTTTTTCAGTCACGGTGAAACGGTGAAAATACACACGTAAAGCAGTATTAAATACTTTAAGCACAGATACTTGTATTTAACTCAAGAATCGCACTGAAATGTGCAGCTAATACCATTGAAGATTAATAAGTCTTTATTTACATTCCTGAACTACTGTAAAAACATGCGTGGGTGTAGACAGGTAACTCAGACCCAGCGAATCATGGTGTTTCGCAATATTCTTTGAGAAAAGACATGCAAGTCACAGTGGAAAACTTTAACGTTTGCTTCCTGTAGGCAGAACAAATTCAAATCATGCCATACAAGAGCACTATCTCCAGTTGTGAATCTGTTTAATAACGGTCATATGGTTTAATATTTATATTTATCGGAAAAAAATAAACATGGCATCGGCAATACTATTTAAAGTAATTTCATTGTACATGCCTTTGTGTTCTCGTCATAGATTTGTAACAAGGTGTGTGTATTAGTGTCATTCCATATGAAATTGTGACATCGGTATGTATGCATGTATGTATGTATGTATGTATGTATGTATGTATGTATGTATGTATGTATGTATGTATGTATGTATGTATGTATGTATGTATGTATGTATGTATGTATGTATGTATGTATGTATGTATGTATGTATGTATGTATGTATGTATGTATGTATGTATGTATGTATGTATGTATGTATGTATGTATGTATGTATGTATGTATGTATGTATGTATGAATGCATGCATGCATGCATGCATGCATGCATGCATGCATGCATGCATGCATGTATGTATGTATGTATGTATGTATGTATGTATGTATGTATGTATGTATGTACATGTGTGTGTGAGCTCATTGCATATGTACAGTAACTGTTAAATTCTGATGGTCCTTGCTGTAAGTATAGCCCTATTCTTATGTAAATTGAGCTTTAAGGACTGGCAACAGCATCAATCACACGGTAACAATATGCTATCTTTGACGTAGTGGGAATTTCCTTAATCCAGTTCAACACGGAAGTTATTGCACCTATTTTGGTCCAACTATTGTCCCTCTATACGGACCGTGGTCTAACCAAATCGTTGAAGTAGGACGTTACAATGTCATCGTCTCCCTCCCCATGACAGTGTCGCTTAAAACAATGGTTTCTGCGGTTGTGTTTCACCGTTGTGGTAAAGCAAACGCGCTGTGAGCACCGCAAGAGCGGGACATTACGAATACGCCTCACAGCCACATCTCAGAATCCTGATTTCCCGCAACCGTGTTTTTTTCCAACACCGACACTTGGTCCAATCACGGTTGTGTGCGATGAACGGGTGAGTTGGGTAGCACGGGGACTACATTAAAAAACGGAACTAACCGTACTGCAATGTGCAATCCTGGAGTACTACTCTGCTCAGCGAAAAAATAATATGGGTGAGTATCAAATTCTATTCAATGTGATCTGTAGCCAGTTTTACATGTTATACTGACGTCTTCTTGTGCTCCCCTCGCAAGTTTACGCCACTTGTCTACGTCAGGTCTTAAAATAATTCAACTAGATACAAGTTTTGTCTGTGAATTTATTAATAACAATATCTAGGTGTTAGACATTTTATATAGTTATTTCGTCATAGCAGAACTTCTGTTTCAAACAGGACGACCTCGAATGAACTTCCTCTTTAAATTGCAGTAAATATGTTTGCTTGATAGTTTCACGTCATAGGTCATTTTCACTTGGCGGAAGCTCAAGTGCGAACCTCGAATAAAGAACAGAGAATTGAATAAAGTTATTCGATAGGTAGTCATAGCGCTATCATAATTCAAATTTTCATGTAAAGCGACGGGTTGAGATCCCGGCATAGCTTGATTACTTTGTAAAGGACCCGTATTTCCTTGTAACGAAAAGGCTTATTACATGTAATGCAGCTTCCGGGTATTATACAGAATGTAAGACAACACTTCGTCGACTCGAAATCTACCGAAAAAGACTTCGTGTACTCGTTTTTCAGTACTTTGGGACCGGCTATAACTAGTTTCATATACTTTGTCAGGTTTTCATGACAAGAAAGGCGCAATAGGATGGAAGCGCATAGAATAGTGATTATGTTCGGCCTTTCTCTGGTACGACACCGTGGACCTATATATTTCATGTTGGAGTTCAAATTTCTATTCACATGCACCTGTAACTTGACTGTAACCCATTTGGTGTTGTGACTTCAATATCGCTAGTGATCAAGCTCAGATTGCGGCGCGAAGAATAACGCAAACAGGATATTATGAAGTGGTTTCTAAGGCTGCTCGTGTTATGAGAGGCACAATCAAAACAGACAAACACATATAACTGAAACATTATCCTTCAAACTTGATATTTTTTCACACAGACTCACACAAAAATGCATGAAATTGTTTTATAGTCACCTTAAATAATTCGAATATTTTATTTGCATTGGTTAATTTGATAACAATAAAGTTAAGATTAATATATTTACAAGCAATTCGGTAAAACAATATAGAATTTAAATAAATGTTCCAGAAAAGCATATTCATCTTTGTCTTGTGCAAACATGACCGACCGTTGGAATGATAACCTTAATTTTTTAAAGCATTCTCCAGACGAAAAATTTCCCAAACAGAATGAACTCTGTCGATTGAGATCAGTGAGTAGAATAAAGGGCAAACAGTGATACTTTCAAAAATTTTCATGAGCGTAGATTTTCAGAACTTTCAGTAGGATCGTAAGAGTAACAAGGGTACATTGATGTGAAAAAGTGTCATTTCACCGTATCTATAATTTTGCAAAAAAAAACACTCCCGAAACAAAGCTGGCTCACAAACGTACACTGTTTTATTTAAGGTGCGTTTTGCTTGCCGTGGAAGTTTTGTTCGTCTTTTTTAAGTGCATATGGATCAAATCAAGCTAATTTGAGTATGAATACTCATAAGATATGGATAAATTTTGTGCGTAGCATCCTAATCTTTTCATAAATATTAGGGCTGCGCGGCAATTCCTTCTCATTAGCGGAAGGCGATTGGGGAGCCTTATCTCGTGCTTAGTGTGAGCAACTTGAAAAATCGCCAAATTTACATGCAAGCTAGTAGGGAATGTGATTTCATTTTTTCGAGAGTTTGTCGATAGCATAGACAGTTTCTCTTCTGTCTATAGTCGATGGGGAAGGGCAAAATATGTTACTAAAAGATGGTAGTGGGACCTTGTTCTGAGGAGAGGGGAAGCGGGGAGGTTTTCTGGTCGGAGTAGGAAAAGGGAGAAACTAGTAGGCGGGAGCACAGCATTTTCAACTCCGTAGGATGAAGGCAGTCGTGGAAAGATATTATTTTCCCTGTTCACATATATCAGTATTTTGCATTTCAAGTTACATCGAGTTACAATTGCTGAAAAGTGTCTGATTAGTTGACGCTTAAGGGGACAAAGTCGGCCATTTTTCATGAATTTTATTTGATACGAGATACTACTTATATTGTTTAACGTGTTGAAAGATACTGAATGAATGGGTGACCATGCATATATCCGAACCCGGTTTTAGACACGATACATGAAACCATCGCGAAAATGAATTAATGGTCATGATCATTAATTCATTTTCGCGATGGTTTCATTTAATTTGTCAAAAATCGGGTTCAAATATATGCATGGTCACCTATTCATTCAGTATCTTTCAACATGTCAAACAATGTAAGTAGTATCTTGCATCAAACAAAATTCATGATGCATGGCCAACTTTGTCCCTTTAAGTTCACCCCTTAGAAACTTCAAGACTACCAAATAGACAGACAAATGGATTATCTTTATGCTGCATGGTATTCAGATATATTCTAAAAACTTGGATTACAAAACGATACAGGCATGATAAATCACTTTTCAACATTCGAATTTTTCACTGTTTATTTCCGTATTCTCTCCTTTATTTCCTCATTAAAGTCTTGCTCTAAATTCGTTCGGTTGCATGGTTGACAAGTACACCAAAACACACATAATATATAATATATATATATATATATATATATATATATATATATATATATATATATATATATATATATATATATATATATATATATATATATATAAACTTGTTTGTATCTTCTAAGAGGGGTAGAGTGCTCGATGCAGGGATGCAGAGCAATATTGCAATAACTATGAGAACACATCACACATCAAGTATGTTTGGTACCTATTACTCGAGTTTCACGCATACATGTGATCGTCAGATAGGTAGATTTTATTGTATGAAATTTGCTTCAGGTGCTTACATATAAGTATCAGGTTGGGTCAATCCATTTGTTGTGGTGGATTTGATTGAAATTTGACAAGTAAAATTTGTTTTCGTGTCGGCACTTGGAGACCAACTCGGAACGCTTTTTTTAAAAGGCTAGACTTATCTTCATTGATTATGAATAGCTTCTCTGTAAGACAAAGGTTGCATTTCTTTGACACATTGGAGTAACTACTCGCTTTCGATAGGATTGACCATGATAAATTAAATGGTTTGTCCTTAGATTTCAAGTGACAGACATACTTTGATAGCTCTGTGCTGATGGCGTATGCCTTGCTTCGGAAAGATTGGACATGATTTGCATAGGGTGTTTTACCATAGACAGTAGAGGGGAAGAGTTATTGGAAGACCAAATTAGGTAATTACCCATCAACTTGGCTGAGCACTTTGCTATATGACCTTGCGTTTACCTCAACAAAAGTCTGTTTTATGGTCTGAAGACTGATAAGAAACCACCAAACTCACCAGGCAGCTCCTCCACTGAGTAAACTGATATGCCTACACTGGAACAAACCATTTTCTACTGGCATCTAGTTCATTGGAGAGTTTTGAACGGGGGAATAAAATGTTGTAAAGTGTAAAACACTATTTAACGTTGTCATTTTGTGTCCTGTCTTTGTATATATGCATAGCATTACTAGTTTTTGAATCAGAATTACATACATCGAAGAAACATTGACTGTCAGAGCACCCATCCAATCATATAATAAAAATGAATTATTCCATCAACGTCGGTGGTAGGCTGACATGGCTCATGCATGGAAGGCGGTTAATTTGACGACTTTTGTACACTCCAGATCAATAGAAGTGATGTGGCGATGTTTCAATTCCAAATAATCTACCGAGGCAAAAGCTGTCAGGTTTAGGCACTGGACACAAAATGACTCTTTATATACACTGGGTAGTAACTCTCACCGTAAGACTGAACCTGGGCAATGGTGTCACTTGTATATTTTGGCATAGATTGTGAAACTATGTAAGGATTTCCAGAGGGTTGTTCACATAAGCAGATTACAATGTGTAAAATATGATTTTATTAATCATAATCGTAATTTATTAATAATCATAATTATCACAACAATCGGGTTTCCAGACGGTATTTACACAAAGTAGACGACATTGTTTGTAAAAAAAAGTTTCATATTCTGTAACATTCATGTTATTAATTTATTAATATTCATAATCATTTTTATTATAATAATAGGAAAAATCATCACAAATAATGCCTAATCGACCCGTGCAATAGATCTTGTTTTACACCATAATATTTTATTTCCCCTTTTCACAATTTTCCCATGAACTTCCAGGTAAATGGGTTGTTCCAGAGTGGGCATATCAGTTTACTCAGTGGGAGCTGCCTGCTGAGTTTGGTGGATTCCTTACCAGTCTTCGAACAATAAAACAGACTCTTGTTTGAGTAAATGCCAGGTCATATAGTAATCTGATTAAAATCAGATGTAGGGTACGGCGACGTCTATACTTCAGCGGTATTCTCTTGTTGTCGCCTCTCACTACTAGTGGGACGACAGCAAGAGAATACCGCTGAAGTATAGACGTCGCCGTACCCTACATCTGATTTTAATAAAATTGCGTCATATAGCAAAGTGTTCAGCTACACAACGTTAATGTCTGACTTATCAACAAAGTCTGTGTGTACTCTAGAAGAAAACATTTGTGATGAACATGCAAGTGTAAACCGTCATCCTGAAATAAAAGACCTGTAAGTTGCTGGGTAACCTAATTTAGTGTTCCAATATTTAACTCGTACCATAGGGTACAGGGGACAGTCCCCTGGGGGGGAAGGTGTTTTTTGTGGAACGGTTTACCTTATTTGATTTTATTAATATTTACTGTGATATTTCAAATAAAGAGTTCAACTCACACCGTCTGACTGCTTTATTATTACCTACAAGTCCTTATCTCCTCTCCAACTTGTGTATACACCACTGTAATTGCTCCAAAAACATTGCCAACTTGCTTTCGACTCCAAACTGTCTGACTGTGTTTCCAATGCCTACAATTCCTTATCTCCTCTTCAACCAGTGCACATACCACTCTAATTGCTGCGCAAACATTGCCAACTTGTTAATGACTGAGCGTATCAGCGGATTAGCGTAATAAGTCAACATCACAGCCGTCCCACACGTAGTGAAATAATGCGTGTGGGACGGCTGTGGTGTTGACTCAATCACTTAATCCGCTGATACGGACAGCGGATTAGCAAGTTGGCAATGTTTTCGGAGCAATTACAGAGGTGTATACACAAGTTGGAGAGGAGATAAGGACTTGTCGGTAATAATAAAGCAGTCAGACGGTGAAGTGTTGAAATCTTTATTTGCAATATCATAGTCAAAATTAATAAAATCAAATAAGGTAAACCGTTGCACAAAAAACACCTTCCTCCCCACCCCAGGGGACTGTCCCCTGTACCCTGTGCTCGTACACACACTGTAAATGCGTTGTCATTGGATGTAATGTTTCACCTCATTGCATAGATTATAGATTTATACTAGCACGCTCCCTGGAGTGGGCAATTGGTCTTGATAAGGCATATACATTCGTCTGTTAGATTTTTATCATTACGCTTGGTGACCCGTTTGTTGTGTGATTTCATAATACTGTCCATGTTCTGCATGTAACTGTAGCCTAATTTGAACTTTGAACTTTGTGTAATTTACAATCGGTCGGGAAATGTTTCACAAGGAGACGGAAGAATTCCTTTCCAACGTTTGTTTTCACACTCTTACTGTAGGGTGGGTTGAACCATATAATTCTACGCTGTCTGTATGTATATATATATATATATATATATATATATATATATATATATATATATATATATATATATATATATATATATATATATATATATATACATATATAGACACACACATTAACTTGGGGCAACTCGTAAGGTTACTTTTAACTCAACGAGTGAGAGGTAAAACTATGGCTGGGGCGTTTCACAAATGACTACGTTAACATTTTGACCCCACTCGTAGCGACCTTCCGTGTGTGCATATCAACAAAACGGATACTGATTTAACATGGCCTTAAAGCTGCATTTCAGTTAAGACGACAGTTCAATATTTAGGCTCTTGAAAACTGATAGATGGAAGTCATCTCTTTCAGCTAAATTCTTCTCTAAATTTTAATTAATTCGTTACTCTGGCAAATTTCTGGTGTAATTCGTTACTTTTCACTACCTTGGCCAAAAGAATTTTAAGTTTGTCACCCCTCCTAGATCTCTTTCAACAGTTATATGGCGACGCGGTTTTCGAAAGTTTTATTAGCTCCCTTGACCAAGCAATCGACACGAAAGCAACAAACACTCATGGTTACAAGATGACAACAATAACTTCTTCAGCGAAACTCTTTTACTATGGTATGTGATCATACTTGGCATTCTGCCATTCCTAGCACACTCTCAGTTCTGCTATTTTTTCAAACAAATTAACGCGAAATAAAGCTGACCCAACTATTCTAGATCGACGTGCGTAATAATGAGAAACAACCCCTTTTTGATTATTTTTGCCCTGTGTAAGAGAAAAGGGGTTTCCCCATTGATATTTTCTCCTATACTGAGACTTGTTTTTTTCTAACACAATGCGCATGTACAATTGCTATGTAAGGTTCCCGTCTCTTGTATAGTCATGAAATGAATGGTCATCAATTAACATCTCTCCTCGTTGATGTTAGGTAAAGAAATGCAAATTTAGCTTCGTGTTTATTGTTTGTTTACATTGTAAATGCAGTTGTTATAGAACCACAATTTAGTTTCAAGTGTTATTCCTCAGTCTGTTCTCTGTCTATGGTGACTGGGCTGTTCAACCATATACATGTAAATCGTCCGCTCCACTTTCTTTCATTAAATCACAATATCTCCGCAAGCCGTGGTCGAATTAAGGAAATGGGGAAATTATTCGTAACTGTCACTGAGCAGGCTCGCTAACACTGTTGCATAACCGACACAAATCATAGAGAAACAATAACTTTTAACCCGACAAAATCATGATGTCATACCAGCCGTGGTCCTTCCACCAACACTAACCTGGACAACAGCAATGTGTCGGTTTTTATTATTAGCTTGTCAGCGGTTACTGTCAAAAGGTCGTGTGGCTCGGTACCAGGTGACGCTTTGTTTCGTCGCCAAGAAAAGTATTCCCTAGCCAGCTTGGTTTGAGTTGTTCGTAAAGCCATTGTTATTGATTTGATTCGGTTGATTTTTTTTTCTTGAAAAATTCCAAAAAGCTACTCTCATGGGACACAAAGCAAAGAATTTATTAACTTTGGCTTTACCAGAAATGCAGTTCTCTTTACATAATATGTTTGTCTTTTTAGAGAAGCGTGTTAAAAGGTATGGCGTCAATATTACCCTTGACAAATATATTCAAGTCCAAGGTACGATTCAATTGTCAGCAATTATAACATTGAAAACGCGCACACACAAACAGACACACACTCTCATTTACACTGCTGTATGCGATGCTGCTAAGTTTAATACTAGACATTTCGATGTGTTTTAGGGAGTTCTTCACTAAATGGGCTGGTTAATAATTTCGCTATAATTTCTTTAATGTCAACCACAATATATTGTTCTACTCCCTAAAACATGTTCAGATACACAGTATTCCACCTGTCAGGCCAGCTTGTTATGTACATGTGTATACACAGCATTTTTTTTGTTTACGAGTGAATCCAAGTCCGGACTAAAATTTTACTTAAACTGCAGCCTGAGTGTACTTTACCTGTAGACATGCTGTGTTGACAAGCTAAATAGTTGTTGTTTAAACATGAAAAAGAAGTTGATGTTAACATGTAAAATAAAAATAGTGATAAACTCACAGCTTCTGGCACTTAAAGAAACAATTATTTGTTTTGCCCGTATTACAAGTGACTTTTCAAAGCTGGTTGCAGTGGGACGGCATTGCCCATAATTTCCTTGAGGAAGTAATCCAAGATCAAAAAAAAAAAAACAAGAAAAAAAAAAAGAACAAAAAAAAACCAAGTAAAACGATATCGGTTCACAATGTATGGAACACAAAGGTGTCATTCATGAGAAACCTGAGTTTTTTTTTCCGGGTATAGATTCAGTCAAAGAAGCGCCGATTGCGATAAAATCAAGACAAAGGCCGGTAAATATAGGGACTTCTATGCACTGAATGGCATCTACTTCCAATCCAAGCTTATCACGCAGGATCACGTGTTCATGTTATACTTTATTACCGGACTCTCTGACAAATTGACAGACAGCGCCGTTCGCATCACATCGGTTTGTTGTTGCGAAGCCCGACATTGTTACCTCTTGTGGAATGATAATGACAAGGTTAACTTGAAAGAAATACAAAATAGTATTATACTATTACCTTGTTGTTTCTTGACAAATAATAACTATATCCCTAGATAAAATGTTCAACTCTTCATTGACTTCCATATTTCACCACTCTTCAGATACCTTAGCTATCAATTTTAACCTCGCTAAAAATCCATACGAGATGTTCACACTGATTCTTTCAGTAGCATGCAACAAAGTATAATCAAACTATATTTGATCAACCATATGTACTCAATCATTGCCATCGCCATTGTGCCATAAAGTAAGCTTCAAAATTACTATCTTTACTACAATGTTCATCAAAATTTTATAGCTTTAAGTGGGGGAAAAATATTAGAATAGGAGGGTTTTAAATATGGTAGTCGGGTTAACGAAAACACGCATGTATACAGTGAGAAACAGATTAACAAAAATGGGTTTAAATAGGGAAGTCAGGTTTACAAAAACACTCATGTTTTTTATTTGACCTAATTAAATCGCAGAGAAAAAAGCAATTTTATTATGGAGTCCCATCATCAATCCCAGGTATGCATTTTGACGATAAAGTTTTACAGCAATATTCCCTGGCAATGATCCAATTCATTTTTGGTTTCATAAACATTTACAATTCTTTTCTGATATACCACTGGTGGGGTTCATTTTAAAGCTCCAGGTGTAAAAAAACTTTTCACCACCTTTGTTTTTCAAAATTCAAAAATTTTATTTTTCTATATAAACACTTAATGAATCTTTTACCGCCTTACTAAGGTGCCCACATTCCAACTTAGTCATTTATTGGCCATATGGGGTTCCCTTTGTGTTTCTTGTGTATTTAAAAATATATAATGAGGCAAATTTTAAGTTAAATTTGACTGGTTGGTTGGTTGTGTTGTGCCTTGGTATTGTGTATGATAAAGATGGCAATTTATGGTTAAAATTTAGATTTGTATTGTCTTTTTTTTTAGTTCGAACAAATCCAATCTCTAATTGCAAAACAAAACTCTGCCCTCTGACATGGTTTAAATGGTTTCAGAATTTCAGTAATTCCCATTTTACTGCCGATGTGCGAGAAATTTGCCGATGTTGTAATTTTTTAATGAAAGTGCTTCCGTCCGATATGGTTGCATACATTATTCATAACGTCTTTCTGATGTTGAGACAAATTTGCCATCTTTGCATTTTATCACGAAAACGTAAATTTTGACCAGTTGATGACCAAATAGCAGTCAATTTTGCATAAATGTACCATCTCCGAATAAATTTGCCAAAACGACGCCCTTTTGGTGGTTTTGAGAAAAGTAGCCGTTCCGACTTGGAGGACGTGAGGTATTATAATTCCGAAGACTGCTATCACTTTAATTTCTGTCGGTACAGATTTGCAGATATTGCGTCCTGTTCATTTTCTTGCTAATGCCTTTCGACTTATTTTATGCATATCAAGACTTTCCATTTTGTCGATATCGTGTCCTCTCATCGAAGAAAATATATCTTTCGAATGGATCGTCATTACATTAGTACTCGTATTACAGATATATCAGCTTTGTAGCTTTGTGTAGAATGTTTGTACACATTTTGTCGTTGTTGTTGTTGTTTTTTACTTTTTCAGAAACGCGTACATCCTACGGTACACGGTAATTGCACGCGTACTGTACATGACCAGTTAGCAAGAGTTAGAAAATATCTTTGAGAAAAATGCAAAGATATAATCGTCATTGGATAATAATACATTTTGTGTCAGAATTTTAAAACTTCAGTAGTCGTATGAAAGCTGACACGCGACGGCAGAACTATGCGTATGTATCCCCGCCCCCGGCGCGCGTAAATTCTAGTTGAGAGTTCGATGACTCCACAGGGCGTGGCAAGAATTATTAGTGTAGAAGTTATGAATATGATCAATAAATGTCTTGTATTAAACTTCTTTTCATTATACAAGCCTTACCTGTATCTAGTGTGTGCTTATTACTTTACCCTAGCTATATGTGTATAGTATTTCAAAGAAAACAGTCTGTATCTGTTAATTGCCCTCCCTCATCCCCTTCATTAATTTTTTCTGCGGATCCCTCAGCTCATAAGCTCATAAGGTAGTAGACGGACGTCTACTACCTTATGAGCTGCTAACGAGGTATTTGGTCAGGGCGATAAGCCCCCCCCCCCCCCCGCGTCAGTGATCGGCAGAACAAATTAATGAAGGGGATGAGGGAGGGCAATTAACAGATACAGACTGTTTTCTTTGAAATACTATACACAGATAGCTAGGGTAAAGTAATATGCTCACACTAGACACAGGTAAGGCTTGTATAATGAAAAAAAAGTTTAATACAAGACATTTATTGATCATATTCATAACTTCTACACTAATAATTCTTGCCACGCCCAGTGATGACTCCTATGGTTATACCACGCCAGGGGGGCGCACACCGATACACTCGTAACATGTCGAGTTTTATACTTTTCGTCGTAAGGCGCAGGTAATTCTTCATTCAAACTGCGAAATAATGATAAACATGCAAATTTACAATATACCGTAGAGGTTAAATCAATCAAGATGTGCCAATTCTAAGCCATTTATTTGTTTCCCTTCGGCATCATTAAAACCACACAAGTGCATAGGGTAGGCGACGGGGGTCACGTGTCAATGGCGTTCGAGAATGGTGTCAGTGAGGCAGTAAATGGAAGAGCGTCACTCACGCGCTCGACCGACCGAGTAAAAATACAAAAAAGTGCAAATTCTGATGAAGATCGAAGAAATTAGCGAATGAAAATATTATAAATTTAATGACATACAAATAAGGGGTTACGACTTCAATTTTGTGTTGCAAAAATCACTTTAATTAACCATTCACCACCGGAACCTCCAACGGGGGTACCGACGATTGATTGAATATTTAAACTTTCATCTCTCTCGCGAGACTGAAACGGGAGTTTAAAGAATCGCATTTTTAGTCAAATTTCGGGATTTTTATCACATAATTTGTATACCGTCATATTTCTGAACCGGTAGAGAACCTGGAATCCCAAACTCACGCCGTTCTTCGACTATAGCGCGAGAACGGGGCAAAATAAGAAACGAGATTACAATCGTGCAACCCGAAAAGATTTTACTATCTGTGATAGGAGTAATAAAGTTAACACAGGGATGGCGGCCATTTTGAATTTTGAATATCGGTAAATCTTTAGTTATTTGTCATTCTAGTACTAAAAATTGCACAGTGACCCCCGATTTCTATTCTTGTTTTTGAAAGAGAATGGTGGAAAGGTTCCTTTATCAAGTTTGAGACGCCAAAATTAAGTCTTTCACTTTCGAGGCGCATACTACCTCAAGGCCAAATGTACAGATTGAAATAAGCTTAAATGTTTGTCGCACTTGCGTCGAAGTGGACGTCTAATCCAAATGTAAAAACATAACGACATTCTTTGATGTATACTGAACTAAAGCTGTATATGACCGATTGGGTCATAATATAATGCCCTTCCTTCGATTTTCACAGGTCTTGTTACTCTCTCACACAGTTTTGACTATGATTGATGTATTTTTCGCCAAGGTGTAGGTTTTCAAAAAATATTCTTCAACCGATTGATCTTTAAACATCTTAGGACACTATAGGTTTACCGAGTGAATATATGTTTTATTTCAATAGTTACTATCTTCATGGTTCCTACCGGTTTATATGTTATCACACCTATATATTTTCATAATCCGCCGTGATTAATCAATTTATTTTGAGCTTACTTTTGAATTGTAAATATGAAAAAAACAACTGTATTTCTTTTATTATCTGGTAAAAAAAGGCATTCGATTCAACCAGTTTATTTGCTGGAAATAAAGTCATCGCCGACGATAGATTACGCTGAAAGACTGTTCAAAGGTTGAAGTCCGCTACATTGTACAAGGCGGAAAAACCAGCCTGCTCAAATTGGAGCACGGCCAAAAGTTGTTTGTCACTTTGACGTCACTTATTTGACGGCTCCCACAAACAAGGTCTGGCATATAATGAAATGAACAAACACATTCAATTGTCACTGTTTTAAATGACGATCTGAAATCCTATTTTTTTCGTTTTGAAGGAAGTAAAAACATTCAAACTTGTTTATTTCTTTGTATCGAAAGTATAACCGAGAGCGTTTATTAGGGTGGAGCTGCATGATCCCGACACAGATTTTTTCAAAGGAATATTTCTCATCAAAGATGACAAGAAAACCCCTCATACTGTATATTTTCAACTGCTACATTAAGACTGACCTATATCTTGTTAACCTGTAGAACATGATGTGACACCTCAACATGCTGGTCCCTCCAGATGTAATGACGTCATGGTGGAAGAGAGACCTAACGAGGAATATGCCGAGAAAAATGAAAAGCATCAAGGCTTGTTTGAAATCAATGACAAAGGTAGGCAACTCCACAGTCAGTGTTCAAATTCGTGATTTTTGACAACTGTTCGATGGTACGGGGTACGTACAAGTGTACACAGTACTAGTCCTTGCAAAGTTGGTTGTTTGCGCTCTGGGGACAGTAAGTGATTCTGTGGCGTACAGAAAATCAGCATTTCCTGGTGATTGAACCATGAAGATCCTACAATTCTTTTATGGTCGCAAGTTTGTTTGTTTGTTGTGAATTACCTGTTGCGATGAACTCAGAAAATGTACTTTGAAGTTGAATAACTCGTAAATTAAAGTAAATATTCTTGTCTAATCCCGAACCATGCAGGGTGATCCATGATTATCACTATCAATCTTCAAAGACATTACTCAAAATAGTCTGAAGTTCATCGAGCGAGAACAGGCAAAAGATCAAAACCTAAATGTGATTTTCGAAGTGCGTGGCTAAAGTTTTGGTCAATATTTTCGATCATGTTGCTCCAGGAATTGTTTTGATTTCAATGAAATCTGTGTTTTCGATCTTTAAACAGTTTAGACAATTTTTATTGATATTGACTTTAATCTGCGTGGATGAAGAGAACAAACAGTTCATTTCTCCATGTCTCGAATGATGAAATCAGATACATACAGCAACTTTGACCCTGTAAATGTTGCGGCATTATGTGTTTTGTCCCGGATGTACTTGTATTGGATCTTTGAACAGTGTGGCCTGACTGTTGTGAGCAACTGGTATATATATTTAAAATGTGTTTTGTTTCACTCCAGGCTACCTACATCTTTACTTTGGAGGAGACGACAGCAAGTTAAGTATTCCACACAATGTCACGCTGTTTTACATGTCAAAGCTGAACGAAGAATTAGAAGAACAAGTTATTCAGAAGTTTTGTGAAATCTTGCGTTTTTCTTTCGGACCAAACAGTGACGTTGATACAGTTAACATTCTGAACTGCATCGACGACGATGACGATGGCGATGACGCAATCAGCAGACTGCAGTACTCTGATAGGGTCGTCTTTGTTCTGTCAAAGTCTTTCAGGACAATGTGGGATGAGCGTGAGCTGACAGCGGACGATGACGCCATGGAGCGCCTGGATAGAATCATGCACGCCTTCAACTATGCCTTGAACGAGGAAAAGAAGCCAGACTTCAACAAATATTTCGCAATCCGCTTCAGTTACACCAGAAAAACTGAAATGCCGAAAACACTGAAACTGAAATGCTACGAAATATCCGTGTGTCATCCATCCACTATTGAGAAATTCTACGCGAGACTACTCCAGCAACGAGGCAAAGTGTCAATGCCACAAGTCCTGGAGACAATAACGAACTCTGAGCTGGGACAAGAACTTGTAGAAAGCGTTAGACGTTTACAGACACGTGACGTCACGAAATTAATTGATCGTGGTAAAAGTGTCGGATTCTCACCATGTAAGTATCGGACAACGAATGGCCAATGATGTTTTTGGATTAAAGTTAGTGATGAACTACGGATTCCCCGATAGTTTTAGATTCCCTTTATCCCTTTTACCAACATGGTTTGGCCCAAACCAATTGTTACCGATGGTGATAGTGGACCTTTTTATAGGGAATCGGGGTGAACAGGTTTAATGTTTTGCATTAGTTACTTCCATCGCCATCATCATCATCATCATCATCATCATCATCATCATCATCATCATCATTGTCATCAGTATCAATTCTTTATCATATATATACCCTCTGTTCACAGGTGACCTTGACTCTCAGTGTTTCGATGTCCTCTTTCAACATGAAATGATAAATGAAAACGAACAACAAGAAATCAAAAGGAAAAGCTCCCCACAGGAAAAGCTGAATGCTACAAGCGATATCATCAGTAAGAAAGGCTGCATTTTCGTTGAATATAAGCAACTCGTGGAAGTGTGGCAAACGAACTTGACACATAAACTTCATGGGGCTCTTCAATCTAATTTTTGCGATCTGATCGGAAACATCGGACCAGATGTTCCCGCTATTTCAGATTTTCTTCAGCAGCAAGAAGTCTTCACTGCACACGCTTCACAGATCGTCAGGGAGGGAACACCCCAGGACAAGGCGCGCAAGCTGCTGGGAGAATTGCCGAAGACTGAGAGAGCCTTCAACAGTTTCTGTGACGCCCTTGACAAGTACAACTCCGGCTTGGCCAAATCCCTCAACCTGAGAGGTTTTGCATCCAGCGATGATGGCAGTGATGAGTCAAGTGGGCCGTCAAGTTTGACGGAAAGTGAAGGTAAAGTGACGGACAAACTCCTACGCCTGAACTTTCTTTTGTGAAATCTCTGGATTCCACATTATGCGTTCCCTGCAACACTCACGATCCCGAGAGCAGCGTACAGAATTCTGTGAATGAACAAGCCCCTGAAACAGCCTTATCAGTAAAAGGAAAATGGCGGGAACTTTGGCTAATATTTACATTCTGTATGTTCCATAAAATAAACATATTTTCTTATTCGGCCACTGAAGTATATGGAAATCAAAGCATTGTTTAAAGTATGCGACATATTATTGTCCATCAATAAATTCTAGTCTAGATTTAAAACTAGGCTATTAGTAATAATATTTGACATTGCATAAGTAACTGCTGTGTTGACCAGTGAAATTATAAGAGTTTTCAACTTGAACTGTAGAACTATACAGGCAGAACAACATACCAATTATCATTATTCTCAAAAATACAGCAAAAGTTACACTGAGTTTTAAAGATGTTTTAGGATTGCCAATAATCATCAAGATATCGTTTACTAATAAACCCCAGCCAGCTAAAGCAAACACTTCTCTTGACAGTAACTGCGTGATTCAGAACAATTCAAGGTGCGGTATACTTTCGACTAACGCGATGAGGCTATGACAACTTAAATTCAGGATAAGACTCATACTGACGTGGAACGACGAAAGTTTCTCTTTTCTTTTTATTTTGGCAATCGAAAGACTAATCTTTATAACATAAATCGAATCTCGCCGTCTTGGTTGTCCTAAAAAACATGCTTCATGTTCAAATTATTTGAAGTGCCATGCTCGCTGAGTCAAGAATTGCGATCTTAAAATGATGTAAAAGGGATATTAAAATGTCGGTTTCTATCACATTTTAGACGATCCCGAGAGCAGCGCACAGAATTCTGTGAATGAACAAGCCCATGAAGTCGACGAATCTGTCTTGGTTACCCCTGCACCTCCGTCGGAACTGAAAAATGAGGGTGAAGAAGGGGAAAGTGAAGAGCCTGTAAAGGCGGAAGAGATTCCGAAATATAACGAGAGCTTACCGACAGAAACCGAACACTTCCGTGAAGCGGAGGAAGGTGCGCGTGCGTGCGAGTCAAACGGCACTGGGGAATATTCTGTCTCAACAGGTCAGTAACAAAGTGCATTTGCAAATGATCTCCCTTTCTTGTTGAGGAAGTAGACGATGAGAATGATTGAATATTATGTTGACTGTCGTAAATACATGATGTCAGCTATGTTAAAACGACCTTTCTTTATATTAGAAAAAGGAAAGTCGGCTGCTATTTGCTGTTTCATTTAAATCGAGAAGCTTCTTTCTTTTGAAAAGTAAGTCATGAAATTTGCGCAAGTCCGGGAATTTCACCATTTTCTACCCGTGCTATAATGATAGAAAGCGCTAATTGTATAACAGATACTGACTAAGTACCTATTTTATCTAGGTGTACATTTCTTTGCACGTGGAATTATTAAAAGTATACTCCAGGTCAATTTGCAGTTTATACCTTCAGGAAATATTCACCTATACAAATATACTAGCGTGCGACAAAGCTGCAGGTAATGAATAAATTGAAAGCTGCGCCTTCAAGCGAAAAGAAAACCAGATAAGAACTGCATTCAACCCGGAAATAAGTACAATAGATCTCTATACCTTGCTAATTTCCAGAAGTTTCAATACAGTGTATGTTTTAAACTCATATGAGCTTTGAAAAAGACGTGGTAATTGTAATCTCTCTTATGAGATTTAAACATTTTAGTATTCCATTTTGCTACGCATCTGATTTTGGATCAGACAGAATATAATTTAAAGTCATAAATAAACTTGTTGAGATTTCGTTAAAAAGTTGCATTATGTTTTTGTTTTGTTTTTTTTCAGGTGAGGGCGCTATCGCGGAAGCAACAAAGAGTGGAGCTAAAAAAACAGCGATTCAGAAACTAAAAAAGTTCTTTAGATGGAAGAACAAAGGTTAGTTTTCAGTACTTACGTAGCATATTTCATTTGTGTGTACATATGTATGTATGTATGTATGTATGTATGTATGTATGTATGTATGTATGTATGTATGTATGTATGTATGTATGTATGTATGTATGTATGTATTTGTGTGTGTGAATGCATGTTTTCTCCACCTGTTTGTTTATCGACTTATTTATTGATACGTTTCAGACTCACAATCCCCTCGAGCCGTGAAGTATAGAGAACTTATCAGCAGAAGCAGCAGTAACGAAGAGGAGGACAAGCATGATGGTGACTAGGATTACGTCACCGATGATGATTTAGATTAAGCGATAATCAGAAACATTTGTCACAATCTAATAAGATGTGCTCTACTATGTGTGCTCCCTTTCTGTTTTTTCATGTAACACTGCTTCATATCAGAATCGCCCAAAAAAGTTGCTGGGAAATGGCATGTTGATATTTATGCTCACTTACGCGTGTTGATCAACACATGAACATAGTATCGTCTTCGTTTCCGAATATGCAAGTGTGTCGAACACATTTCGTACCTGTTCTTGGGAAGTAACAGATACATGGGACGGGCTGATATTTTATTGACCCGTCCGTCATGGAACTTATTGACCGGGTGTTCAACACTGTCACCGCGTAACAGTCCAAAGATCATGCATCTAGCAGACTGTTGGAATGTAGGGTGGTCTGAATGCTGTGTACAGAGGTTTTGTTGCAAGACCAACGGACATGTACACATATGCCTACTCTGTGGGATACATACAAAACTATCATGGCAGTTAAAGTGTTGATAGGTCGGAGCGAGCTCCAGTGCCCCAATCCAGCCAGTGAACTGTAATTTTCATTTCTGAACTTTTAAATTTTGCATAGTGATTACTGATTGGTCAAAGGCAGAAGCGGCTTACATTGACCGTGAAAGGGAGCTAGAGAGAAATGTGTAGCATCGTAACATACAACGACATCGCAAATTATATATAAATCATTTGCGTTTATAAGAAAACGCACGACGTATTTCTCGCTCAAAAAACCAAAAAACGACGACTGTGTAAGGAAAGCTGATGTCAACAACGAAAGTTTACATTTTACACCTTTGAATATACTAAGATTTTCAGTTCCTATATTACAGCTTGTTGTAACTTTGTAATGGACTTATCAAACGTTAACGTATTCAACATTCCTTTCTTGGCTGAAAAAACCGCGCGTCTATCTATGAGCAACGCGCTCTTGAATCGGCTGTGATCATATTCACCGTGATCCAGGGTCGTGTTCCGTCATGTGGTTCCGTCATATTTACTTGTTCAGCAGGGGTACCTCTTTACTATTTACAAAGCCGAAGTTTACACTATATAATGAATAAACTAGAGAACAGTTGTGAATTAGCCCGCCCTTCTGGATTCTCTACCAGTTTATTACTCACATTCACCAAATCATACTCAATCGCTCTGAAGCAACTAACATTTCACGTGACGAACATGGCGGCAAGTTATAACTTATTTCGTAAATATACTCAGTCACTCTTGGGTAGTTGTACATAAATATTACTGTACTCAGGGTATGTATTCGGATACAACTTAAAATGGTTTTTAATTTACATTAAATCTTAACTGTTCCATTAATTATAATCATTCTGCACAGTTGAACAATTTAACTTCGTCGAAGGACGAGGCAATCAAAAAGGTGTTTACAAATTATATTTACAGTCACGAGCATGACATATGTTTAGTTTCTCGGATGTGCTCGTACAAGAAACTTTATTTTGGGATTCATTTATAACATCGGAGCGATATTTCACCGTGTAACAGAACCAGTGAAGGGAGAGGTGCGACCACTAGGTGGCGCAGTCACACACTAAAAGTAAAGAGACGCGAAACGTAGTGTACCCAGACCTGTTCACTTCATTATCCAATTTAGTCTCTGCTAGGAGAAAATTCAATTCATGTCATACAGTTAATTTGTATTTGTTTATTTATAAATAAATTAACTGATCTGTGTATTTCACAGTAAGACATCACATTATGTTCCTGTCTCACAGCGTTTTACTCAAACCAGCCAAGCTGAGTCAGCAACGTGACCGAGCGATTTATCTGTGATACAACTGTGACAAAAAACTTCCCTTTATAGATAAATAACCTTTAATGTTCGTTCTGCTACATTGTGCTGTCGAATATTCCAAAATTATTGATCAAGTCTGCTGTTTAGCTAGTCACGGCTGTGAATCTACAAGTGTTACCTGGCGCGCGGGAAGACTAAAAATAATTTGACTGTCGTCGTACTGAGCCCCCTATCGACAGAAACCGTCCATGAGCTATGACAGTTGGTGTGACTTTTTGTGATCTCCACAGACGATGAACAGATCAGTGACTGTAAAACAACAGAGTCATGCGTCCTATAAATGTTTTTGACCATGCCAAAAATAAACATCGAATTGACGTGATTCCTTGTGATGTACGGCAGTCATTCCTATAACAAGGCTCCTCTACAGGTCCACTCTCTAAATCTCACTGAAAACTTCCAAAACTGTCCTGGATCAGGGATTTTTCTGGTAAACCTAGTGCTTTTTCTTGGCGGATTTTTGTTGCATTGATGTTAGATGACGACAATGGCGCGCAAAATGAACTCCGCATTTCTTTGAAAACAGTAGACCAGGTTGGCGTATTTTCTTGGTTACTTCGCTGAGTGGTCTGTCGTTCGGGAAAAGTAGACCTGGCGTAGAAGAAGCGGAAATGCGATGTATTACAATTTCGGGACTTTCGAGTGCACAGGCGTTATTCAATAAAACCCTTATTGTTAGTGACCTTACAACTCCACCGCGACAACGCAAAGCAGACTGAGGGCCACACTTGAAAATGGCGATTAGTCAGACATGTACATTTCCTTGTTTTCAACAATTACATGCATGCGTAAATTGTGTACAGAACCTAGTGAAATCGGTCATAAACCTTTGATTTGTCTCAAACCGATTTTTTAAAATAATTTTATGAAATGTCATAGCCTATGGATAATAGGTCGTGTAGAGACAGGATTAATGTCAGGGAAAATTAAACGACCAGCTTATTGTTGAAAAGAAAGAAAAAAAATGGGCGACAGATTTTATCATGGACAATCAAAGGTCAAAAACCTCGTTGACTTACTCCATCTCTCAAATATCCATTCCCTTTGCGAGACAAGTGGACGTGAAGTTACTGTAAATTGTAGCGATATACATGCAAAGGAACATTTCTCAGGAACTAAGGAAAAATCGCTCATCAGACATCGTATATTCCAAATCGCTTAATACAAATCTTCAGCGTTGTCCATGGTGTCACGACGTCATTTGCGAGCCGAGCGGTACGCATCTGGCTCCACGGAATACCCGTCTAAATACACGCCTATTTTTTACCTTAAGTCCACAAAGTACATTTAAAATCTCAAATATGAACCATGTCGTGTAAAGTAAAAATTCGACAAGCCCCAAACCTACCATTTTCAAGCATCCTTTCGTCGATTGGTACGTTTCGCTGTTTACATCGAATCAACACCTGGCGGAATTCCTTTACGTGGTCCTCTTTGTACTTGTTGGCGACGCCACTCATGTCGCCGGCGAGCGAGCTGAATGTACTGAAATTGTCAAGCTTCGACTCGCCAGTGTATATGCGCTTTGGTTCTGCAGATTTAACTGCTTTCTTCCTGTTCAGGGATTTTCCAGACTGTTGATTAAAGCGTCAAGAGACAAAAGAAGAATCTAGCTTCAGGCGGTGTTATCATTTACTGTGTACCAACTTAGTAATTTTTGCAGACATTTTTGTGTTGTAAATGAATGATCAAATACGTTTGATTAGGAAATTTTCCCTTATTTTGAACAACCCATGTTCATGTAAAGTACATGTTCAAGATCATTGGACAATACACTGCAAACCTTTCAAAGTACACTTTTGATCTTGTTGCCTTGTGTTCTTGACCGTTTGCAACACGGTCTTTGATCACGTAACGATTATAACAATTTAGATAGCATTCACCCCCACAGTTGCTCAGGGGTCACCGTGCAAAGTAAAGAACTAGAGAAAAAAATAACCTAGCATTTACCGATATTTGACATTCAAAATGACCATGACTGTGTGAGCTCCATTGGGGGAAATAAATTTTCGATTTCAAAAAAAAAACTAAGACGGTGGACATTTTCCTTACTTCAGGCGCTTTAAACCCCCCCCCCCCCCCACAAGCGGTTGACCAGAAAAGCATAATTTGCAAAACTTTGAAATTCCGAATATTTGACTCGAAGGCGCATTCTACGTCAAGCGAATGCGGATAACAATAAAAAAGAAATATGTATATTATCTACATTATCATGACTTGCATAGTTACAGCTACCAGACCTGTCGACGCGCTCTTACAAAGTTATAATGAAATTTTTAGATCTACATACAAGTCATCTTTGGATTACAAAACAAACTACATGTATCACAAACTTACTAATTTATTGAACACCTTCTCCCTTTTCCTCTTGATGATCAAATCATCCGGATTCATCTCGATTTGTTCAGAAATATCGATCGGAGGCACTTCCAGTAGATCGACAGCCTCCTCGAATTCCTCGCCTCCTATCACAGGGGTCGTCGTCGCATTCCTTGATTTGTGAGATGGTGCGGACCCTTGGCGTTGTTCGGTCGCGGAGTGGACCCTAGACGACTCCCTTGATTGTTGGATTCTCGAGGTTTCGTTGTATACCTGCGCTCTTGACGACCCACGTGAAGATTCGCCCATGCTCGGCAACAGTGCCGAAGATTCCCTCGACAGGCCTCTTGACGACCCAACTCTGAAGTTATCCGATGAACACTCGCGAGAATACCAGGCTGAGTCACTTTCTACAGGAGAATTAGCAATGTGTTAACTTCAAGTCATTTATGATTAATGTAAATGATGATAAAAGAAACAAACATAAACAACAACATAAAAAACACGCTTCAATGTTGTGCAAGTACCGTAAAACATATTCATGTTGCACATGTGAAATCTCACCATAAACGACACTGGAGTCAACCTCAGCATTATACATGTGCCAAAAATTACCTTCTACGTCCGACGTGCTTTTGAGATCGTTCTGTTCTTGTTTGTACCTTCTAAGCCCGTAGACAAATTTCCTATAGTCCAGCTCTCCATTTTCGTCGGTGTCAAGGGTCATCATGAGCTCTTCAACTTCATTATCGGACAATTGAATTCGAGCCTACGGGTGAGATTTGTACAAACTTTCATTTTTTGATCTGAGTCACTTCACTCCTTATAGCGAAGTCACTTCACCCTGTTTTCCCTAGCTTCAAACAAAATGATTGTCGGACAGCTTAATTCCAAGCCTGAGGGTGAAAGTGGCGACAATATTTTGGTAGATTTTAGTTAAAACTATAATAGAGCCTTTTCTCAATCACTGCTGTCCATTTATATTCTTACATATTGATTGTATTACCTTTATCGGAAAATCGGCTTAAGATATTACCGCGAGTTGATTCTGTTGTAAGCGGAGCCCTCCAGTCGACAAAGATTTGACTTTCGTTGGCATTGTTAGGGGAACGTGCGATTTTATGGCTTCGAGCAAGGCGTACAAATTGTTTAGTTTTTATGTTTATCGTCCCAAAAAGGGGACCTAGTTAATCTAAGGAAGCTTAGACAGAGTGGCTTAGCTTAGGGATCAAGAGAATTAGCCTCAAGGAGTAAATGAATTCTCGTTGTTTCTGATTATTTGCTGACTCACAGAAGAAAATATGTGCCTTGTATTAAGTCTTTATGCCCTGAGAAACTACCTTTTTTCCGCACAAAGAGACTGGCACGGCACTCAACTGGCCTAAAACGACGGAGAAGCCGTGTCGCTGTTAGGATGTTTTACCGTGCGTCGAGACGATTACATTGCTGTGTCCACAAAAAAAAAAAAAAAAAGAAAAGAAAAAAAAAGAAACGAAGACATCAACTGCCAAAAAACTTTTCGGAATTTTAGATTTTGACCTACTGATGTTTAATTCCTATATATGCATAAAAGGTGATTTTCTTTACCAGCAGTGTATAGAGGAGAGCATTGCACTTACCTCAGCCATGCACTGTCGAAACTGTGTCTTATTCACCTTCCAGTCTTTATTTTTGTCGGCTCTCATGAAGAGTTCAATCATTCTGATTCTCTGCCGTTGAATGTAGTCAGCTATCAGAGCCATGGCTTTTGCAGAGGGTTGGATTATCTTGGGTTTTTTGAAACTGACAGTGTTCGGCCTGCTTGGTAATTCGGGGGTCTTGGTTAGAAGGAGAAAATAACAAATATTCTTATTGTAACGTTACACTGTAATTTAGGTAATATTATATAGGGCTCAGCCCTTGGTGTCGCGCCAGGGGTTATTAAAGATTGGCAATGTTATTTGTATTGATTCATGATAAACTGTAATTGTTACTTCATAAACGTTAATATGACAACTACGGTATGCCCAGTTTCCCTCTAATGAAAGCAGTTCACGTACGTACACGACGTCAAACCCTGCAGCAGGGCAGGTATAGATTTTCTGTAGCGTGTAAAAATTTTGGACAAAAATTGGCAATTTTTACAATGATAACAGCCTATTGCGATAAACAAGGGACGTATTATGCAATCATTATCATTGCAATGGTAACCGCACTGCCCACCTTCCACTTGCAAGCTGAAAACTATAGCGTTCCGTCTAAAAACTGGCAATTTTTGAATCTAATTATTGACACAGGGGGCGCTCTTCTATAATTAAATCCCAGCATTCTTTGCGTATGCCCCCGTTCATATGCACGACAGTTTTCTACCTTTATCTATATTAACAATATTTTGTATCAGCGACAAGGTGCATAATAACATTTACTGGCTAATAAAAGAGGTATGTTTTATAAAAGGCATGTTATATAATGGTAATTTGTTTCGTTTTTGTTTATTTACGAGTACTCAAAAAAAAAAACATGGCGGCGCCCATGAAAGAAGGGTACACTTCCGGTTACTCGCATAGTATATTATGAATTAGCGCATGCGTAGTCAGTAAGCCGCTGGCGCGACTATTACTTGTCAACTGCTCTCGTGTCATGCTGACATCTTCCTGTGATGGTGACCTCAAATAAAATTGCTTTTTCTTGTTTTGGTATTCTTAGTGAAATTGTGCGTTCGTTAACTTTTGAAGCAAACTTCGAGAAAAATCGACGTGTAAATATTCGATGTTATCAGATAGGAGGCGGACTTTAATGTATCTCTCCATTACCATTTTGTTATCAACACTAATCCTTACATCGAGTACACCTGCTGCAGTGACAGCTATGTATGGTTCTCGTACTTGCAATTGTTGTCCAGTGGAATACAATAAATTCTTGAAAATCGGGAGAGTTTCATGATAGAAATTATCAAACTTACACTCCGGTCGTACAAGCTGCTATCGAAGGAAATCTCCGACAGAATGTCTTCCGGGGGAATGGGCACGTCAGTGTCATAAATATCGACGAATTTCACCTGGAAATATGGACGAAGTTCTTTCATTACGATCATGATTACTTTGAAAGATGCAAAAAATATGAAAACGTGACACATGGAAACACAGTAAAGAGTAAATGTCACTTGCTCATGTTAGAACGTTCGACATTGCATAATCTTTGCAGAATGAATACATATTTTGTGCGTGATCTACCCTTCATCCATCTCCTCCTACTTATCGCCATACTAATCCTAATCCTTATCGATATCATCCTTATTGTCGTCGTCGTAATCATCATCATCATCATCATCATCATCATCATCTA
The DNA here is from genome assembly GCF_041260155.1 of Ptychodera flava. Taxonomy (NCBI): domain Eukaryota; kingdom Metazoa; phylum Hemichordata; class Enteropneusta; family Ptychoderidae; genus Ptychodera; species Ptychodera flava. Next base: position 38,217,920 of record NC_091933.1, read on the forward strand.
ACTACAACAATAACAATAACGACAATAATGATTACAAATATTATTATTATCATTGTGTTTATCTGTGTATCTATGTATTTATTTGTCAATTCCCCCCCCCCCAGGTTAACCTGCCACAAAAACTAACCTCTGACACTTCCGCGTCATCGTCGCTTCGTTCGCTTCTCGTTGCCAACTGCTTTCTATAATACTTTCGCTCTATGGGACTTTTGCTTGGCTTCCTCGATACCCACTGAAATGAACAGTCATCTAATTGCTCGAAGCTTTTTCGGAAGCCCCTTCGATCCTTGAGCCAAGGGCTGTAAACTTCTCGTCTCTGGTCCATTTTCTGTTGTTCGAGTTCTCGTTTTTGCTTTTCTCCCATCGGCGGGTACGTCTTGCTGTACTGCGTTTTCATTTTATGTGGAGGTGTTTCGGTGTTTCTCGAAGGTGTCCTGTCAACTTGTGAAAAACGTTCTGTGGTGACGTCATACCGTCTGATTGGAGGGGTTATTTTTTCCATCGGCGGGGCGATGATTATTCGCTTTCGATTTCTAGGTTCTCCCCAAATCTTCCATTCCGTTCGGATTGCTTTAGTCTTGGCAAGATCCCGTTGCTTGTACAACTTAATCTGTTCTTCCAACGGCAGGAAATCAATGTTGTTGGGATTGAAGAGCCGCTGGAGCCCAAAATCAGCCCATGCGTCGTCTGTCATCATCTTTGCTCCTTGAAATTCAAACGAACAGAGAACTATGCATTTAAAAGGCAAACATTTTCTGATATCGAGCGCACAATTGAAGCCGCCGAGTAATGTATGATACAACAGCGACTTGATATCTTGGAGATTCGGTGTTATGTGATTGGGTGACAACATCACCGGCTGGGTGACGACAACGTGTGATATGCTAATTAGGACGCTTAAGTCCCAACCCATGGACATGCGCTCCAGATTGTCTGTGAAATCTCAGTTGATCATGCATGCCGTTTTTGAAAGTCTGAATCAAAATGAGTAATATGATCTCTTAAATATTGACTATGCCACAGGGGACTTGGCATCAATTATGGGAACTGAGGTCGGAAAATGCGTACAAGTCTCTACATAGAATTCAAAAAGTCCGCCGGACAATTTTTGTACTTTCTTCATTTCAGACATTTATTTCTACTTAGCACAGGTCTAAATCACCAATTTATTTTCGCCCTAGCATTAGAATTGAAAAGTTCAGAAGGACTCAAGCAACGCGAGCGTTCTTTTATATCGAATAACAATGTACACTTTGTATAATAATGCACCAGACCAAGAGCAAAATATACGTCGTCATATACACATTGAAAATATAGTTCATTAACAAAGAGGAGCGTGGTGCGGGCTTTAGGTTGGCACTGTCTATACAGAAATTCACATTTGTACCTTTACCACAAGGTAATTTAAAAAAGATCATGATTCATAGGCCATAAATGCGTTTTGACTGGTCATGCAAAATTCACTTCCCCGTCAAAAGTTCCTTGAAGAAGAATGATAATCTATTTGCTTCTTTACGGCACACAAGTCACTGAGTCCAGTTCCATGTGAACTATATGGCAATTATCCTTTCAACGTTTTGTCGTGTAAAGTGTTTGTTGACAATTTTTCTATGTGGCAAAATTTACGCATTTAAACTTTTTCACGGAGATTCACGTAGACTAATCGTTGTTGCATTTTAAGAAAGCTGGAACAGTACTTTATACATATGAATGTTTGTGTACCAATATAGATGTCGTACAACCGATGTGAGCAACCGGATTGAGAGGCGAACACGATAAGATGACCTTGGTTGACCCGGCACAGAAAGACAGGAAGAGGACGCCAAGTGATTGGTCAGTCCCCGACGATAAGTCTTCAGTCGAGTGCGGCACCTAGGCAACGCCTCTACACTATGCGGGTAATCAAACAAAGCACTCAAGGGTGGCCGGGCGTTCGCGGCGACGGCTGATCCCTATTAATACGATGCCCCTTGAAATTACCCATTAAAACAATTATTGATCTCATAGGACGATTTTTCAGTATCGATGCAAGGGTGTGAGGAGTTGTTGTCACCTTAACAACAACATAAAGCAATGTCTTGCCTTTTCGATATCACAAGACTTCTTCAACAGACACGCTTGTAATTGATTCGTTGGATACCATGGACAGTGAAACGACCAGATAGCGTGTTCAGTGCTGTGATTGAAAAGCAAAGGGTGCGACCCCTTTCACGACCTTCAAACAGTCCGCTATTCATTTTATCGGACGGATGGCTTTGGTTATTCCTCTGACAATGCTTTGTTCATTTCTCTGATATATGTCAACGCCAAAACGTCGCCAACAACGTAATTTAAAATGTCGGGCCTTTCTCTGTAATGTTGACGACATTTGCGCATTGCCTATTATCTGCAACTCAGAATCTGTATGTTATGACGTACTCAAAATCCATCATGGGATTTGTTCCAAATCACAACATAACGGGTTAGTAGACAACAAAGAACCTCTTCATGGTACTGAACACAGTTTCGCGATGCTTTTTCCCTTTGTTATGAACAGCTTTCTACGACGAAGGCATGCGTAGATATCAGACCGTCATAGGACCCGTGGCTTTCCAACTCTACGAAAGTAGTAGAGGATCACACATATCAATATCAATCGACCTGACAACACAATGACGATTTAGAAAGCACAAGAGAATCGGTTTGTCTTGGCAAAGGATTGTGAAAGCACTCGGCTTTGAGTCAACAGACCGAAGATACAAAACAAACAGTCAAAGCTTACCTGAGAATACCGCCAGCTTATAGCTGACTATAGCCCAGGATTATGCAGATACGAAATCGATCTTTGACAGATTGAATCAAATTTGTATTCGGCTGGCAATTTTCTCCTGTCACTGGCACGAAGTCCGAAATATTATACGACTTTAGAATAGTTCACTGACCATAATCGATGTGAAATTTGTGTTATTGTAGCGAGATACCCAGCAACAACGGTTCCCTTGATCGTCCGATGCTCCGCAACAGACGACCAGTACGGTCGTTTTCGACTCCAATACGGCCAGGTCGCGGAATCTTCAAATTCTACTGTACACTGGATAAGAGAGTCACCACAGTTGCTGTACAAAAAACGGGTTCGTCGTCTGTAATGAGAGATAAAATTCAGTAGTGGACATTCCTATGATTTCCACTCGTCACCTTCTGTCCTGGTTCAGTCACGGTGATGGTCGTCACCACAGTTTGTTATCCGTGCTACGAACGGCCGTGTAGGGACAACCAATGGTGCACTGTGGGTAAACTGCGCTCCGACACGCACGAACGCGAATTGAACAAACACATCGGACAGTCAACAAGATCATAGGTAGCCGTTACATAAGGGTGTCGGAAGGTAGGCGAAAACGAAAATTGGGCCAATTCTTTCCACAGTGATTTATCTTTTGAATAGCGTTTTAAGTCAATATACATATTGAATAATAAGTTTAATAACACACGTCGTTGTGCGCAAAATTGACATACCTTAGGTTGGGAATCTCACGTATTATATGACAATTCCCAACTATATTATAAAGTGATGCAAAGATTGCCACACGCTTTGACTCTTTTCATGACAAGTTGCGTCATTTGAATATTATTATTATTGTCATCAAAGTAAAGTGAACATCCATTGTATCATTGTTTTTGACAATCATAATTACGCCATCATAGCCAACACGAGTACTATACCGTAGCAGTGCCCACATGGGCAACGCAGACTGGCCATCAAATCTGTAACGCCAACATACCAATGAAAGTACAGAATAGCACAGCTAATATTTAAACACTACAGTTTACAGGGTATTGTTACCTTTTGCCACTCACATGGGCCCTCTTATTTCTAAGTTTAGTGCCTTCGTTGTGTGACAGTATTGTTTCATCGTCTCATCAATCACTTCTAATTCTCCTGGTGTCTCTCCTTTTTCTGAGCTTTGGCGAAAAAGTAAACACAGAGCAATAGATACACACGGCCTTTTCAGCAAGAGAAGAGCTCCTGAGATTGGTAAATGATCTTGGAATTTGTTACGTAGTTTTCCTTTGAAGCTTTTGTTGCAGTTTGTGATTTGGATAAGAAGGGATGACTCGAAATTGTTGGTCTGCTATGTCACCTTCATGATACAGGAACTATTTTTAAATTATTGCATGATCTCTTTATTGTATGTATGTATGTATGTATGTATGTATGTATGTATGTATGTATGTATGTATGTATGTATGTATGTATGTATGTATGTATGTATGTATGTATGTATGTATGTATGTATGTATGTATGTATGTATGTATGTATGTATGTATGTATGTATGTATGTATATGTGTGTGTGTGTGTGTGTGTGTGTGTGTGTGTGTGTGTGTAGGTAGGTAGGTAGGTAGGTAGGTATGTATGTATGTATGTATGTATGTATGTATGTATGTATGTATGTATGTATGTATGTATGTATGTATGTATGTATGTATGTATGTATGTATGTGTATCTATGTGTGTATCTATTAATCTGTTTTTCTAGCCGAATGTTGCTCTTTACGGTAAAATATTATTATAATCATCATTACATTTTTATTTCAGATTATAAAAATCCAATAAATAAATCGCATTGTAGAAGAACACTCTACTTTGGAAAATAATGTGTAAAGGGGAAACTACCTCTCTACCACATTAGTTCTGAGTATATGTCACATGTGCCACATCTCTGACTTCGTTTTATTTTTTCATTGTATTCATTTGATCTTACGCATAATGACCACCCGGACATTACAAGTCAACCGACCACTTCACTTTGACCCACTAGAATTTGGGTATTTGAATGAGATTGGCATGAAAACTAAACCACAGACTTGTCGTGCTTTACAATGAAGCAGCCTTTGCATCTTCAACTCTGGCGATCTTCACTGTCCGAGTTGAAAATTAAGTAAACGTCGGGAGCGGCCCTTTATTTCTCGTTGCTTGACGATACAGTAATTCTTTGAAGGTAATTAATCATTTCCAGTGACAGAGGAAACTGCTGGTGAACATTGAAATGTGCAGGAAATATTAAATGGCAATGGTTGGCACTCAAATGTTGCCATATCTACATCATTGAGACAGATTAAATCAGAGTAGAAAATCACGGCCTGATGAACACCTACGCTATTTAAACACTTTTTTCTCTGGCATAGCTGAAGTATTATGGTTTTCGTATCATACGCCTTCTGAATAATCTTTACTTCGCTTCAAGAAGAACAAATATACAGCCAAACGGAAAAATCACGCAGGTGCAACGGACTATACCGGCAACTCAGCATGCGCAGAATATCAGAAAGGCCCTGTTATGCTCTGGGGATATTTTTCGTTATTTTTATGCATTAGGGTCACATGATTTGCTTTTCCCCTTTATTAAAATAGCTCGTTATTCCTAAGTTGTCATTCTCCGGCTTCTCAAAATTCAGATTAATCGATTTGAAAGGTTAATTGTAACGGCTTGTAGAATCGACAGCGTCATAAAAGTACATTTACGATAATCATGACTCATGCTCTGATGAGAGAAGTCTAAATCAAAAATAAACACGATGCTTTGCATGTCGACAGTCTTTGATGACATGAAAAAGCAATAACAGACAGTTGACCCTTGACCTCAATGTGAGGTTCATGAAGGATATCTGCCCCGATTCCCTTTGCCTCATTACATATTAAACGAATATGTTATGAGACATGCGCACTAGGACTGTCATGTATCGGATGAGGCATTCGGAAGTTGTGTTATCAAGGGTCGAAAACTACATTGTTTTCTCAGTGAAAAATAAAGAGTGTATGAATATTTATACTTTTTATCCGGGAGATAAGATAGAAGCTGAATTATCTCAATCTAACATTTTTGTCTACGTCTGAAAATAGTTATGTCGATGTGTCCGTGGATTCTGGCGCATAACTTTAAATATCAAATAAATAGTCACCACTCAGCAGTAATTTCCAATCGACAGGTGATGCCGCCCACGAGATGAAATATTTCATCAGTGAGTGGGCTGAAAAGAGTAATAGGAGTGAAAAAGGTCGCGTGGCGAGCACAACGCAACTCGGCTGTTGATGTCATTTCTCACAGCGATTCGGTTTTTAAAGATCAACGTGTATTCAGGGCCAAGAATGCTGCATTTCATTGCCAAGAACATTAAACGAACTACAACTCAGGCAGTATGTAGAATTCTTCAATAAATTATTCAAGTATCTCAAGAATTTCTAGCACGACAGCTGTAAGAGGTGACTCAACGTACATCTTCAGGTAATTATGCATCAGACAGCGATGACATCATGCCTTATTTCGTGTTGTGTTAGGCTTGCGGCTGTGTGCATTTTGAGTGAAATCCATCATATTGTATCGTTTTATATTTCTATTGACTTTGCAAAGTGACTCATTCAACCAAATTTTCCTTTCGTTTTATCTTTGCTTTCAACTCAAGGAAGCTCACTGTCGGTGATTGAAACCAGGATGGCATGGATGTGGAGATAGAGATTTATCCTTTTCTTTTCATGACATTGACTTTTTGCACGTAAGATGGGCCCATATCATCCAGGCACCTCATGACACTAAAATGGGAAAACCCCGATTCCCTCCCTGCGTGCATGGCCTGGCCAGTGTGTTGAGAAGATAAATGTACGTGTTGCTAACTCTATACTTTACGCTCTTCAAAGTCTTTCATTCCTTCATGAACAAAAGGGAGATCTGAAAAATTGAGAATTTACCCAACAAGAAAGCTAACCCTTTCATATTTACTTTAGCCAAAATACGAACTTGTATTTTAACGTAGAAAGCACCCAGGAACAGATATTCGGACGCACATATAGTTTAATTCCTTTCGGGTCTACCACTTCAGGGGGTCTCGTTTAAAAGCTCTCGGACTAAGTCTTAGGTTTTTTGAAAATCGAAAAATTTATTTTTGTCCGTAGAGTTGAAGTATGGATGGTGGCCATGTTGAATTCCGAACATCGGTAACTCTTATACTAGGAAATTTATTTCTCTTGTACCAGAATTCAATACACGGAGACCCCTGATTTTGAAAGAGAATGGTATAGAAGGTAGTAAAAATGCTTGATCTTACATTTTCGTGGCGCTTACTAACTTAGGCCTAACACAAGTCATTTCCCGTCTTATTGGAGCATTAGGAGGCGTATTGGAGTTGTCGCTCTCTCATTTCATTCATTAAGTAAATAGATTTGCAATGATCAATTTGGAACTGTAAAAAACTTTGCATCTGTTCCTTCGAAATTGTTTACATTTCGTCACCGCATCTCACAAAGTCGGCTCGTTGCTGACGCCCGAGACACAAGTGCTTCGCCTTTTTCCTGTTTCTAACCTCGACATTAAAGCGCGGGATACATCCGAGTCCTGTCCGATAACGTTCAAGTTTCCACACCAACTCTACTTGCAGAAAACCTAGTTGGCTAGTTGTGTTGGAAAACTCATATTTACTCATCTACTTTATTAGCAAACGAATATGCGGTGGACGATGAAAGCAACTGTCATCTTCTTGCAATGGGAGAGTCTGCCTGGAGGGGAGCTGGGGTTGGGAACGATGACGCAGACAAGGCAGAGTCGAGCGTTTTCCCCTGACATGTAGACTCAATTCACAACAGCTAGTTACAAATCCGCCACACCGAACTATGTATTTCGGATCGAATTTCAAGATTGGCTTTGTTTCTGTCATTAATGATACAAAATGTACATTGCGCAATGTCTCGGAAAAGAATCGACTAACTAGCATTCGTATCACGGCGGCCCGCGGCTTGGAACTGATCATTTCCTCATAGGCCAGGGGACACTTTACAGGTGTTGAATCTGCCCTCGAAAATAATGCAGTTTCATTCATTCATTCATTCATTCATTCATTCATTCATTCATTCATTCATTCATTCATTCATTCATTCATTCATTCATTCATTCATTCATTCATTCATTCATTCATTCATTCATTCATTCTTTTAACGATTTTTCTTAATTATTTCACAACAAAAATCTTCAGGAATTTAACAAAGATCAATATTCGCATTACTTGACCGTTTGTCGAATTCTGCAAAGCTTGACGACGGGTTATTGCGCCTTCACAAACATGTGAATTAAAATTGCACATACTTAGACGTTTGTGTATTTTGTAATATTTTTGTTTCTGTTTGTAAAACAAAAATCCTGGTAATTAATACTGTTGAAAACACCCAGCATGCAGCTTGTCGACGTAGGCTGTGTAGGTATAAGGTCCAATATTAAATATAATGTATTAGGTGAATTGTAACTCCAACTGCAACTCACTTCAAAAAATTGCATATTGCACACAAGAAGTTGTGTTGGCAAATCCGATGGTTTGTATTTAGAACTTTATAAGGGAAGTAAAAAAAAGAAATTATACTTTTTTGTGTATCAACATTATTAACAATATTATCAAAAATAAAAACTATTGGTTCTTACAGAATGATACAGAACAAAATATGCAATTTCCACTGCTGTTTACATCTTAGTAAAGATCAAAACATATTCAAATTAATCTGATATGGTTCGCTTTTCAACGGATTTTTTTTTTCAATTTCCCACTACAGGGTTGATGACACAACATGGGGAACCTGACACCCGGAACTGTCAAGATATCCCGGTTGATCCATTTACAAATGTTCCATAATCGTCATTTAAGTCTCAAACTTTTGGCGACATTACTATTGTTTATCTGGAAATTACTTGTCATAGCAACAGGAACTTGCCACGGCCCGAATGGTGTTGCCAAATGAGAAGCGCCCTCTTCGGCCTTCCTTCCATGTATACGAACGAAGTGCCTCTCACATTTCATTTTGTAATCGGAAACAGGATCACACTACATCACAGGGCCTCAAGGAGCGTTGTGTTGTATTTATGTCTTCCTCGAGTCAGCCGAGGGTAGATTCCGTGGAGAAAAACGTCTCCTCCTGTGCTTAGAACGACATCCCCTCACCATGGAAACGGCTGGTATTCTCTTTTGTGTCTTCTTCGGGATTTTCTGCCTCGAGTTCAGTTTGGTTGAAGTGATAGCCCGTGGAGACTTTACAGTAAGTGCATACTCTTCAGTACGCTCGTAAACCCCTTCACAACCGCCGCAGGGAATGAATCGTTGTACACGCTGCTAGTGACTCATACATCTTTTGAATTTTTCTCTAAAGATAGCATGTTTTCTTATTCTTTGAGATACAAGGTCAACTAGATCGTCGAAGGAGCACGTAGCAGCATACGCTATGTTATTGAGCGTTAAATTTCCATGACTTTTATTTCCTTTCTAGTTTCCCCTTTCCAGTTTCAGGGCCCCGCGAACTCTTTCCTGGAAGTGGGACCCAACTTCGAGTTATAAGGTCATCGTTTAATGGAAATACGCCTCCGCTACATCGAAAGCTATAGCTAGCATCGTGTTCGACCAGAGGGCGAAATTATACAATATCAATGATACTATACACCAGCAATGTTCGCACGTTATACTGTGCTTGCGCTCCAGAACAAACAAAGTTGAGGGTTTTTTTCGAATGTTGAGGGCCTTGGAACTATTCAAATGAAAACACAAAGCGAATGCAACAAATTTATATTTTTATTATAAAGAAAATCCGACCATCAGACTATTGGATCGATGTCTGCACAGCTTTCAGCGACCCGGAAAAGGCACTAACGTTGCGGTCAGAGATATTATTCATGCCAGTACGTACATACAAGGCGTACTTGCACCGGCCAGATTTCTCAGTTTCAGGTCTCTATTCTTTTTATCAAGTACTTTAAAATGATACGTTAATCTTATTCTAATCATGGCGGTTTTCATTTTTTAGTGTCAACTCGACCCGCACTCAAAGAATCATTACACGCGTCTTTATTGCTATTCATAAGTACAAGATTGTTCCTTACTCGGTCCTTCTGAGAGTAACGAGATACACGTTTTTAGCTACTATAGACTATAGTCTATAGAAGCTATTGGGATGGGTATCCGTCCGGCGTCCGTCGTCAGTCTGTATGTATGTATGTATGTATGTATGTATGTATGTATGTCCGTTTGTGAGGCGTCCGTCCACTCAAATATCTTGAGAACCGCAGTACTTACTGATTTGATATTTGTTGTGTAGATGAAAAATATGATTTTGAGAAACTATTTTTTAAATTTTTTGATATAGTGGAAAATAGGCAAATTAATGCCAAAAAAGGTGTTTTTGGTAAAAAATCTTCTCCTTCATAACCGCTGGTCAGACAGCTTTGTTATTTGGTATACAGGTCCCTAGGGGTAACCCAACTTAGATTTGTTCAAATTGTGATGAAATATGCAAATGTGTATTTTTAAGGAATATTTTTGTCATTTTTGGTCAAAATTTGACTTACATTGTTGGAATTCTAGTACTGTATAAACCCTATCAATTCACCCAGAAAAAAATAACTAATATGATTTTAAATAATTGAATTTATTAGGAAATCATCAAAGCCAAAATAATTTTAGTGTAGAATTATCAGAAAGTTCAACTTTTTTTGACAGTTCATAGTGAAATGCTTACCATCTTGGAGGATTAAAACATGTAAAGGCAACTTTCCTGAATCCCAACTTTGACATATTCTGAACCGTCATTTATTGTGCCCTGTATGTTATCTAAAAGAAATTGCTCAAAATAGTCAATAGAGATAAAGATAGAGATAGAGAAAGTTCTAATTTCCATTTATGGTTGACTTGGTAAGGATAAAATAAAATTACTTTTTGAGGAAAAAAATAGAGTGGTCAAGTAAAAGAGTGGTCAAAGTGATAGGGTTTTTACGGTAAAGCTGGGCTGAAGATTCTTCATGTGCTATTTATAGCAATTATGCAATCTGTGTAAACAGTGCAATGAAAGTTACATGATTCCTTATAATGCTTTTGATGACCTTGAACTTCTTAAGTTTCAAACATTTGTCTCTTCAGTGTGCTTTCTCTGAGTATGCACAGTCTCAACTTATTCAACAGAACTCACTTACAATGTTAATCAAAGATATCCACCTTTTTCATCAATACATCATTACATGTGTCACAAAAGGTTATTCTCTACAAAACACAGCAGAGCTCTGTCAACTGTTGAGTTGCTTGTTTTTTCAAAACCGCTGGTCAGACAGCTTTAAAATTTGGTTTACAAGTCCCGAGGATGACCTTAGTGAGATAATTTCATACAGACAGGAAATACTTAATTTTGTATCCATGTCTATAGTAGCTTCAGGGACTTTGGCCCTATGTTTTGGGATTATTTTTAATTTGGTTATAATTTGATATAAACTTGCAATCTGTAGTTTCTCAGAACCGGCGCGAGCGAGTAAGCGATTCAACCTTTCAGTTAAGAAAAGATGAATATTGTACAGTAAGTTTTACAATACGGTTTACTGTGAAACAATAGAGTATCGTATGCTTTGTAAGCTATACTACCCAAGTTGCAGGTAGGGATATCGTTCATGTCAGTGAAAAAATATAACTATTTATCGAGTGCTTAGGCTGGGGATGAAATTATGCGTTTAGTTGAATCGTGCGCCTAATTATAACTTGACCCGGGTAATTTGTATCAGCAATTGGTGCCTCATTTACAGAAGTTTGGTTGTAAAGGACGTTCGTACATTGCAGTTTCCCTTGCTAGCCATCATGACACTAATTAGACTGGACAATCATGGCATTACAGAAAAAAGGCACCCGACGATCCCAAAAGCTGTTTCTTCTATGGATTTTGAGTTATTATGGGTGATGTTGCAGTAGCATCGTTTAGTTTATATGTCGCATGCATCACTGCATCTATGTAATATTATCTTCAGCGTTGTTTACGGAAACGTACTCCACGGTGCCACAACAGGTGCCACAACGCCTTCAGTGCCAAAACACGCTTATTTCACATGTAGCCTAATCACTGCTACCACACACTGCTGTACGGTAACCTTGTGAACTTGCTTTCCCTTGAATTGTGTACTTTTCAAATTTGTAAACGAGCTAAGTTGGTTGGTAGGTTTCGGGGTGGAAGTTGTGCTGTAAATTTGAAAACAGGACCATGTCAACAGGGAACTGACGCGCCCTGTGCACAAGTAGGAAAGTTATTCGGTTATAGGCGCTCTTTCAGCTTGATCATTAAGTCAACGAATGTATCTTTAAATGCGTGGTGCTTTATCAGAGACAGCAATACGTCAATGACAATAATCGAACTTCGCAAGTTCTGGAAGAGGTCACTCATTTGAGTGATAAAAGATCGCTCTCGAAACCGAGCCAAATTTGACCAAAACATTTACTTTGTACATTTGCAAATATTTGATATTCATCGTTGTTGATCCCCATTTTGAACGGTGCGTCTTGTCACTAGCACAGTTGATTACAAAAGTAAGGCAGATTTTCAAACATCAAAAATTTCCTTTTTCTGTCATCGTCCGCCCGCACGGCTCGTTAGCCAGACGGAAGTCTTCCACTAATCTGATTTCGGGAAACATCCAGCTGCTCGAACAGCAGGCCTTGGCAAGCGAAGATGTTTTTCTGTGTGATTTATTTTCAATATACCTCAGTCACGAGTACCAACAATAGTCGAGGCAAAGGTGGTTAAAGGAAGAAATTACATGGCGCATAGCAGATACTTACTGTCCATCGCGTTTTAATTGGTCGAGCTGAACCATGTGATGACCACAAATACACAGTAATGGTTTATTTGTAACGTGCCAGTGAATATGAATAATATCATAAACATCATAACTTTACAGCTACAACGTAAATTGTGATTCGTATAGAGATCGTAACCAATCACAAAATAAAATGGAGTACTTATGGGCCAAGTTAAAACACTTTTTTCAAAAAGTCTCTGGATTTGCAAAATTTTTACACCGTGCGTGACAGTGGGTCGAGTATTGCACTACACGCTGTATAGTGAATACAACATTTGTGTGATACAAGTTCTGGGGCCCTGTTGTCTTTCATGTGGGAAATTTTCGTAAAATTTGACGGGTTTCTTGGATTTGTTGATAAAATGTAATAGAAATAACAGATTCAGCCCTGATCTGACTCCGCTTGCTAAGCCTTGCCCGTTAATTTTTGGCTTTCCTCTCGCCCTTGCCCATAAATAATGTAAACCTTAATGATCAGGGCGTCCCACGTTATTTCTATAGTCTCATCCGGATCTGTCTATCGCGTATTGTCTATGCATCTTGTTATCGATTCCAACTTATCATTCTGATTCCAACACCTTTACAGCATATCACAATACCCGTCCATGATTAACAAAACAAGCGAAGGTTGGTTTTGACTTTTTTATTCATTCATTCATTCATTCATTTTATAAGTAGGTTAGAATTTGTATAGGTCATATTCAATCTTGTTTTTGAGGAGGATTGGAAAACTTTTATTACAGCCAGGGCCATTATTGTTTCTCGCGTGTGGCGGGCGGGGGGGGGGGGGCAGTCAAACAAGTAGCCAAATGTTGTTTTCCAGAGATCCCCTTTCAGAAAGCTAGTAGCAAAGACGTCCGCGCATAATACCGCCACACCAGGACAAGATTCGCTGATACATAAACGTCACTGGTCTTTTTTCAGCTCCGAGCCAATATCTCTGGCGATTTGGAAAATTTCGCACACCCTATGAACGATGAAGTCATGGGATACAATCGACAGCAATGTGTCGGTAGGTGTTATTCTCTCTCTCTCTCTTCTCTCTCTCTATCTCTCTCTCTCTCTCTCTCTCTCTCTCTCTCTCTCTCTCTCTCTCTCTCTCTCTCTCTCTCGGTCAACATTTACAAAAAATGTGTTTAATAGTTCAAAATTTCAGCGACGAGGAGCATATCAGTAGGCAGATTGTCAGTCGTCGACCGTCTGTCCGTCGTCCATCAACAGTTGGCTTCTTGTCTTAATGTACTGGTCTGATTGCTATGAAATTTGGCATGGGCTTTCCTTTTGGGGACCTTACTAAGGTTTGTCAAAATCGTTGTGAAGTTTGCATATTTGTATTTTTGAGACAATTTTCCCCGTTTTTGGTAAAAATTATTCTTCTCTGAAACCACTCGTCATATTGCTCTGGGGATGACTTCACTCAGGTTTGTTCAAATGTAGTGAAATTTGTGAATTTGTATTACTCGGGCAGCTTTCTTTGTTTTTGGGGAAATATCATCTTCCCTGAAACCACTCGTCGTATTGCTTTGAAATTTTGTATGCAGCTTTCTATGGTTATCCTTCGCCAGTTTTATTCAAATTACGGTAAAATTCGCATGTTTGTATTTTTGAGGTATTTTTTATGCTTTTGGTCAAAAAATCTTCTTCATTGAAAGTGGTAGGTGCCATTGACATTTAGGGTCCTATAGTAAGCTTTACTTCAGTCAAGTTTATTCATATTGTGGTTAATTTGCATATTTGTATTTTTATGGCAATTTTGTGTCATTTTTGGTTAACCTTTTTCTCCAGAACCGTTTGTCTGATACTTTTGATATTTGGTTTGAAGGTTAACAGGAGTGATCAAAATGTTATATATTGAAACTATTATGAAATCAACAATGCTGTATTTTTGTAGCAATTTTTGCCACTTTCGGTCATTTTTTCCTTCTCAAATACCACTTGTCTGATAGCCTTAATATTTGGTATACAGGTTCCTAAGGAAGACCTCAATGTAATATATTGAAATTATGATGAAATCTACAATTTTGTATTTTGGGGCAGTTTTGGGGACAATTTTTGCCATGTTGCAAACTTGTTTTTAGTTTTGGTATTTGGTAGACATGTTCTCAGGGACGATCTCAATATGATATGTTCAAATTATGATGACATCTTCAATAATACACCTTTGCGGTTATTTTTGCCATCAGACCGTCCTGAAGTGAGCTATCATAGATTACCATTTTTTTCATCAACTCATTTGTCACAAATAGTTATTCTCTTCATACAGCGATACTCTATAGGTCGCTAGGTCTCTTGTTTAAGGCAGTATGCGCCTCGAAAGCGAAAGACTTAAACATTTGACCAAATTTCTTCAATGAAACCTTCAACCATCCTCTTACCAAATCAACAATAAAAATCGGGGTTCACCGTGCAAAGTCTTGAAATAGCGAAATGAATTGCCCAACATTTTGCGATATTTGAAATTCATTGGGGAAAATTAAATTTCAGTTTTTCGAAAAACTAAGCTAGGGAAAGTTTCTTCTTCTCCACAAGCGTTAAAATGAGCCTCCACAGGGGGCAGACCAGAAGAGATTATACAAATTTGAGAGTCCGACTATCTGTCCCCGAGGCGCGTTCTACCTCAATGTATTAGGTTGGTCTCTGTAGAACGAAATAATTGTCGTGAGTTAATGCGATTCTTTGTGACTTTCTTCCGACTGAACAGGATCGCTTCCAAACTGTCCATCGAGCTTTCCAATGATCAGTGGTTTTGGATACGTATCCCCAAGCCAGCGACTGTGCAAACGGACAATAGCGCCGCCACCGTATCGTTTACAATAAGTTCGTCCGGTAAGTGTCATGCCGATAAGTTTCACTCGTCCTTCATAAAATGATGAGGTGTCATTTTGTGTTAAAGGTATGTCACTATATAGGAGAGTAAAAGAGGCACTTTAATTCAACCTGAATGTCTTATTCTTCATGATATGCAATTTGAATTGATTTAACAAATTTGAGAATTGCCATATGTCCAGGCTTAGACTTCCTTCTGTTTTCATTTTAGCTCCTACGTAAAACAGTACTGAGGAAGCTATTAGCCTCAGTCTGAGCCCACTTCCGTCTGTTAGTCTGCAGTGGCTTTCCTTCGTCAATCTACTTCCGTCCACAGTCGAAAACTCATATTGCGTAGCATGGCGTCATACTTGTTTGCACTGCTTATTGCTGTAAGCTGATTATCGGGAAAAAAGTTACTGGCTCAAATAAGTGTGCAAGCATCAGCTACATCTTACCAACTACGGGATGAAGCTTTCGATATTCATTTTGGGTGGGGCTACCTCGGGGGAATAGTTCTAAAAGCAAATTATGTTACTTGCAAGTGTTACTGTGAAGTGACATGATTTTGTCAATTTTTTAGTTGAAACAAATATTTCAAACAAAGAATCAAAGAACAAGGAGCTTTGCCACTTTTAATACGGCTTTTACAAACGCAACTGAACACATAATAACGCATACAGGCACAGAGTAACCCTCTTTGTCATTTACAGTGTTTTTTAAAACTTTGTATGGGTTTTTCATGCGACCCTATTCAGACATGAGATGGGTCAAGGGCATACAGATTGCTGTAATGAATGAAGATGGCAGGGGAGGAAGCCACTACCCGCAGGGACTGATCAAATGCCTCACGTTCAACGTAACAGGCTTTGAGGCACACTATGCTGGACAGGTAATCAGACCGTATCGATATATTCTATATCTTCGTGATATTTACATCCAAGCTGGTTGTTATCGAAAAGTTTCAAACTGACACAAAGAGAGTCTAGTATCGGTCGCTTGGTGACAAAAGAGAGAAAAGTATTGAATTTGCGCGAAGTGTTGCACAACGTGGTTCTTACCTATCGACAATTGATGTACAATGGAATATTACCAAGGCCAAATTTAATTTGTCACGACACTTATACCAATTGTTCATTGCACGTGAACGTAGAGTAGACCAGATTTTGTTTTGTTTTGTTTGTTTTTTTTGCTTGTCCGTCGTCGGTGTTTGTCATGTCAATCAGTACATTCCGGACTTGCTTTCGCTCAGTCTTTAAATTCCCCGTGGAAAAAGTCCGGAGGGACTGCTAGATTTGGTCGTGTCCGTGCTTCGGTCAGTGCGCCCGTACGTCCGTTCATGCGTATTTCTCAGAGATGCCTGGGGTGATTTCTTTCAACTTTATACAAGGATTACCGCTTTCATATGTCATACATATGCACGTCGATTTATTTTGTGATACGATCCAATATGACTGCATGACGGTCATTTAGGCTCCAGTATTTGATGTCCACAGCCAATGCTTAGACAGGTTTTGACCGCAATGACTTTAAAACTTGGAACAAGGACAACACACTGTAACTTATATTCGGACGTAAATTGTATTAGCAATATGATTCAATATGGTTGCCAGACGACCATGCTTGTTAGTCCCCACGGACACCGTCCGGGGGGACTTATAGGTTTGGTCATGTCCGTGCGTGCGTGCGTGCGTGCGTGCGTGTGTGCGTGCGTGCGTGCGTGCGTGCGTGCGTCCGTCCGTCCGTCCGTTCACGCAGATATCTCAGAGATGCCTGGAGCGATTTCATTCAAACTTGGTACAAGGATTACTTCATATGTCATACAGATGCTCATCAATTTGTTTTGTGATACGATCCAATATGGCCGCCAGGCGGCCATTTTATTACGATTTTTTCATGTACAGAGCCATAACTCAGGCATGTTCCAACCGATTTTATTCAAAGTTGGCACAAGGACATTGACCAATGTCATAGATATGCACGTCAATTTGTTTTGTGATACGATCCAATATGGCTGCCAGACGGCCATTTTATTACGATTTTTTCATGTACAGAGCCATTACTCAGGCATGTTCAAACCGATTTTATTCAAAGTTGGTACAAGGACATTGACTAATGTCATAGATATGCACGTCAATTTGTTTTGTGATACGATCCAATATGGCTGCCAGCCGGCCATTTTATTACGATTTTTTCATGTACAGAGCCATAACTCAGGCATGTTCCAACCAATTTTATTCAAAGTTGGTACAAGGACATTGACCAATGTCATAGATATGCACGTCAATTTGTTTTGTGATACGATCCAATATGGCCGCCAGGCGGCCATTTTATTACGATTTTTTCATGTACAGAGCCATTACTCAGGCACGTTTCAACCGATTTTATTCAAAGTTGGTACAAGGTTATTGACAAATGTCATAGCTGTGCACGTCAATTTGTGTTGTGATACGATCCAAAATGGCTGCTGTGCGGCCATTTTATTACGATTTTTTCATGTACAGAGCCATAACTCAGGCATATCTCAACCGATTTTATTCAAAAATGGTACAAGGACATTGACCAATGTCATACATATGCACGTCAATCTGTTTTGTGATACGATCCAATATGGCCGCCAGGCGGCCATTTTATTACAATTTTTTCATGTACAGAGCCATTTCTCAGGCATATCCGCATGTTTCAACCGATTTTATTCAAAGTTGGTACAAGGACATCGACCAATGTCATAGCTATGCACATCAATTTGTTTTGTGATGCGATCCAATATGGCCACTGTGCGACCATTTTGTTACGATTTTTTCATGTCCTGAACCATAACTCAGACATGTATCAAGCGAATTCATTCAAAAGTATTTTTATCACAGACCTAATGAAGAGGACTCTATCCTCTCTGAGGACCTGAAATCAAAATACCAATTAACAAGTGGGGACTGTGTCATCAACGATGACTTGTTTTTGTTAATTCTGTTTTGTGAATAAAAAATGAGCCACAATATGTCAGGTCTACCAGGCAAATGTGTTTAGTGAGCGCATTTTTTTTTAATTTGTTGTTATTGTTGTATAAAATAAGCATTGAACACAGGAATGAATGTCAGCTCTGGAAGTTTGCAATGAAATAACTCTGAATCCGATCCTGAAATTTAATTGCTTTCACCAAGGCAGTTAAAAAGTAAAAACATATTGTATTCAGTTTTGTGAAATGCAGTTTTGTTTTCTTTTATGACTAAGTTATTGAATAAAAGTGAAATACAGGGATATCGGCCGCCTTTCATGCAGAGAAAATTCTTGTTATACGACCATGAAATTAGCTGAATCTCAGTACGAATCCGAATCCATTTCCGATGACGCCGTGCAGTCCTTCATTTTCCAGTGTGCAGTCCTTCATTTTCCAGTGTACTTTCAAGTCAAGTTTGACTCTGGCGCTTAAAAACTGAGCTTCGTACATTCATCAACAATTTGGAAAATATTACATTACCTTCAGACTCCCATGTGAATGACTTCAACAACTGTCCACCCACATCGATACTCATCATACACCAACACTCAGACTTCAAATAACCACATTACAACCATTGATCACACACCCAACTATTTCTCAAATTAAGGGAGCCTTCAGTAATTACAGGGGGGTGGGCCGGCTGAATCGGGGGGAGGGTCACTTTTTAGAAAACAGTTCAATGGGGAAGGTCACTTTTTATAAACCTATCTTGGGGCGGGGAGGGTCACTTTTGACAGAAGCTGATATTATGGCCAAAACTTTGATTGTCCGTGTGATATTGTCTGAATAGGAAATCACCAACAAAATACGCACACATTATAGACTGCCATGCATAGTGAATTGATATTTAGGTGAAATTCCAAAATCAAATTTCTTGCACAACCATGGACTTGTAACCACTCTAGTCTAATCAAAAACAATAATGTGAATAATCAAGTATACATAATTAAATGCACAGATTTATCTAATTTTGTACTGAAAAAAAAAATAATCATAGTTTCACCATAGACCGCAATGCATAGTGAATTGACATTTCAGTGAAATTCCAAAATCAATTTTTTTACACAACCACAGACTTGTAACCACTCTTGTCTAATCAAAAAAATTAATATCAATAATCAAGAGTACAAAATTGCAAAGATTTACCTATTTTTGTATTGGAAAAAACTATTCATAATTTCATCATAGACACCATGGATAGTGAACCAACTTTTTAGATGAAATTCAGTAATCAATTTCTTGTACACAAATGCACATTATCAAATATATATAAAATACAGATATAGCATGTTTTGTGGGGGTAAATTGTCAATAATTTGCTTGATAGACTCCATGTATTATGATTTGATATTTTTGGATGAAGCACTAAATCAGCTACATCTTGCCTTCTTATAGTTGCACAAAATATGGGTGACCCTCCCTAAAATGTATGAAATACCGTATCTCTTCAAAAATTCTTGCGTGATAAATTGCGACTGTCCCCCCAAAAACACTAGCCCTCCCCTCTGTAATTTGTCCCTAACATAACAATTGAACCAATTGTTATGTAAATTAGCTGATACTGTTTCAGTTATTCCCGGGGAGAATACCGCAGTGGTTGGGGGGAGGGTCAAGTTTTAGAACGTCGGACGAGGGGGAGGGTCACATTTTAGACAGGAGGATAGGGGGAGGGTCACATACAGGTGTGCGCGAAATTCCCCCGGCCCACCCCCTGTAATTACTGAAAGCTCCCTAAACAGACTAATGCTATTCATACATCAAACATCAACTGTACATACTCATCAATACAATGTTTTCTCCGCTATTTACGGGATGTCGGTTGGCCAAAATCATTTCACTATCATTTTCGTGAATTGTTTCCAAATTCATTGACCAAGTTGGGACTATGTCATTGACAGTGACTTGTTATATGTATCTCCCGTCTTTAGCAGATCACATGGCACTTTGGGCACTTTGAAAATCTTATCACAGGTCGGTACACTTTTCTAGTCCGAGCCTTACCATCGGGCGAGAACAAGCGCATAAGCCAACAAGTCTATACAGGTGTGTTCTTATTTGATACATAACTTGTAGTAATAAACAAGACATCACAAAGTCATAAACATTTGTGTGCTTTAGATTTTACTCTGCGATTTCGAAGTCAGAAGGAGGCTTTAACCGTTGGGAATACCAACGCCCTCTGTCTGCCGTTAATGGTGTTACAAACAGCCACCTGTACACGATTACAAGAATGTGAGTTAGTTAACTAAGGCTATCTGTAATACTGTGGACAGAAAACACCGGCTAACGTTGTATTTGTGAAAGTTTCATTGTGTTTATTAAGGCGTACATCTTTGTTTTAACGAAAGCTTCATCACGCATAGGCCTAATAGGCATTTGAAGGAATTTTCAGGTCCGTAGGCATAACGGTAAATAAATCTTCAGGTTAAATTTTTTATTTGCTTGTTTGCTCCACATCATGTATTCTGAAGACAGCAGGCAAAATGTCAGACCAATAATTAAGCAAATCCCTAACCATATTACTCCATCGAAGTAATTTATTCTCCCGAGATGGATTTGCTATGGTGATGACTTAAAAGGTTATTTTTTCGATTTTTCTTTTTCAACGTTTTTAGGAACGCGAACGCCAGGTGAGTACACCTGCACATCATACACACATTGTTACACTAACCAGCAGTGTGTGTAAGGAGGCTAAACTCATCAGCCAACCTTGCTGCTAAGTGTGTATGTTTCTTTGTATATATATATATATATATATATATATATATATATATATATATATATATATATATATATATATATAATAAATAATTACACTAATTACTTTAAGTACAAAGTAATGATATCTGTTACATAAGTTTCATGCATCATGCAATCCTCCAGATATCATTACTTTGTACTTGAAGTGTGTATATACATGTATGTATGTATGTATGTATGTATGTATGTATGCATGCATGCATGCATGCATGCATGCATGCATGTATGTATGTATGTATGTATGTAGGTATGTAGGTATGTAGGTATGTATGTATGTATGTATGTATGTATGTATGTTTGTATGTATGTATGTATGTATGTATGTATGTATGTATGTATGTATGTATGTATGTCTGAGAAACTATTATTCACTGTGTGTTTAATTACACAAATTGCCATGTGATACGAAAGTCTTGTGCATGATACGATGAATGCACTTTCGGGCAGTGGTTACCGGGGTACCAGACTCGGCAGGTCCAGAGTAACGGGCTTGCTGTCAGGGGATGGTGAGTTCGATACTCTAGCACGGTGTTGTACCCCTGAGCAAGGCACTTTAATCCTCATTGCTCCATTGGGTAATATAGGTGATGGGTACCTCATTCTGTCATTGGATTCGCTCACTGGATGAGTAATAAAAGATAAAAAAAAGATGAATTGATCGAGATAGGTCACTGGAAAGTTTGTGGAAATTGTCGACAAACAAGCGTAACATTTAACTTGTTCTTGAAAAAACCCACAGGTAATCAACCGCCACCACAAGCTTCGTGGCAGACGCTCATCAATATCACGACAGATTACCAGACCGTAACAGGTTACTTCTTAAAGGCACCGGATGAATTTCAATTCACTGAATACTTCATCAGTGTTAGTATAGGTCACAGTAGTAAATTTCCAGGACTGATAAAAGAGGTGAGTTATTTGTTCAAGGGTGCATGACCTGCAAATTGTTCTTGTGTTTTCATGATTTTAACTTTCAAACAAATAAATCCATGTAATTGTATACAAGTACCATGGTCAAGGACTAGTAATGGAGGTGAACAAGTTCTTAAAATTCAAATTATTACATTAATGAGTTCGTGGATCAGATGTGGCTGCCTCTGTGCACGTATGCAAAGTTCATGGTTGTGTTTAATCAGGGGCATTGCCTGTCTCATTTCATCTTGTCTCATTCCTGGGTCCTTCTAGGGGATAAGGATGTAGGATGCGCAGGCGTCCTCTTGAGCCGTTGACGGTGTAATAACCGTGAGATTCACGAACCAAATATATACACCTCGGTCACTGGAAAGTAGCCGTGTCCAAACAAGCAAAAAGAAAACAGTGTAACTCTGGATCACCACGCATGATTTCTTCATCATATTCCCTGAAAATTTTCAACACTTCGTCAGCACTTTGACCCGACTGACCTCGCGCTTTTTCTGCAAAATCATGATGATGGCAGAACCATCACATCGCCATCACCATCACCATCATCATCATCATCATCATCATCACTTTAATGTCACATCCTTGCAGGAATTTTTAACCCGCTACGAAGGCAGGGAAGTGGCTTACAGCGGGATGACCCTAACTTATCACAGATCTGCTGGATGCAACCAAGTTGTTCAATTCACATTTGAGAACATTCCAGTCAACATTAAAAAATACGAAATTCGGGTAAGTGACAGCTATCGATCAACTCATCCCATGTGTGCCACATGGAGAAATGTGTAATGTAAATATTTAACAGAATGGGACACCAGACTCGATTTGCATAAAGCTATTTTTCTGGATCCATATTTGCCTTTTGCCTATTTTAGTTTTGTAATAATGAACTTGTCAAAGATTTTGAAAAAGGTAATAAAATGAATGAATGAATACAAGATATTACGTGTCGAATTGCACCCGAAGAAATAATACCTCTCCTCATTCCTATTTGCCAGTTGATCAATTCTCTTGTAAAACAATAACTGATATAAAAGTCTTTGCACTTTTCGATAACCTCCAGGAAGCTTTAATCAACTTCGTTATCAACTTCGTATAAGTAGGTTTAACACATACATGTATATATATGAACTAGATCGCTATCAACGCTGTTGACATGATGAAACGTTAAAGAATACCATGAGATCATTGATAGCACCACGAATGACCGTGGCAGAGTGATTCGTTTTTGCATATGCATTTTATGGATCCGTACACCGGCAGTAGTGTACAAGTAATATGTACTCTCTGCTTCATGCATCTGGACACCAAACTAATTCACAAAAAGTGAAGCCTTTGAGCATATGGCATGTTACGTTACGTTTTTTGTAGTGTCATTCACTCCGACTATTATAATTATTACGTCTCTATTGAACCGGAGAGGAAAGATGCACAAGTTGAAGCCTTCGCCGTCTTCCTTGACAAAAACGTGACAATGACAATGGGTGTATGGTAAAAGTACTGTACAGCTCGACAGGTCTGCCTTGAATCCACCACGGCAAATATGCCGTGACGTAGTACATTACGTCACGATGCCTCTACAATGCAGTTTCACTTATGGTATTTTTTACGAGTGGCGCTCCTGCAGTTCTCAAATTTAGCGAAAACGCATGTACGATGTTACAAGGCGATTTACATACTCGTACATTTACACAGATTCAACCGAAACCGGATGCAATGTGCGGTGACAACACTTGTTTGTTTAGTCGGTCAAGAAAGTTTACCGTAAGAGGTGCGTACGTTTGTCAGATTTGACTCTAATTAGCATCTCTACTTCTTGCTATTTGGAAGAAAATATTGTCATAAAGATAACTTCAAAACATTCTAATTTTAAGACAGATGGCATCTCGCCCTTGTGCTATCCTTCGTGAACGAGAGAGAGAGAGAGAGAGAGAGAGAGAGAGAGAGAGAGAGAGAGAGAGAGAGAGAGAGAGATGTAAAGTTTTGATAAATCATGAAACAATTATATGATCAAAAGAAAGTAAACCATTGGAATATGTTTATGCATGTCGCATGAGTATTTTGAGTATCATACAAAATACGATTTATTCATTTCAAAACCAGAGAATCCCTGTTCCACGGACAAGTGTGGGGAACACGGCCGATGTGACACTGTTGATCAACATGGTGGTTACCGATGCCTTTGTGATGTCGGATTTCATGAAATCAACAAAACCTGTACAGGTACGAAGTTTTCATTTTCATTACCATCATCACAGGCCGTCGCTGGCAAAACCGGAGAGTACACAGCGTGGTATGCGCAGTTTCAGGACAAATTGTGCAAGCGTTAACTTCGAACATGTGATCATATTTTCACATCCAGTATAATGTGCTCCTACAGAGCCGAATGTTATATATGTCTCTTTGAAGGCCTATCGACTGCGACCTTTTACTTTATTTACTATGGTTTTACTTTGCAACTGAAGAATATATACACAAGTTTGAATTGCTCATGCAAGTTTAAGTAAGATATTAAACAGGTGCCAAACTCAAGTATGACCGCATCCACTCAACAAATATACTGATATTGTACATATACGCATTTTAAACAAAAATATCGTAACCCATAGGAATGGCAAGGATTGTCCCCACTTTGATTTCGCGTTTTCTCTTTTCTATGCAACTCATAATTAAGTGTAATCTTTTCAAAACGCTTACCAATTCTGTCACAAATGCATATTCTCGTAATTGCGGGGAAAAAAACTCTGATCAGCAGAATTTTAGCAATAGCTGAGAAAATTGCAAGATAATTTGATGAATGCAAATGAAACAGAAATGCAACACGTTGGCCATAAACGCCCTCACTATAGGTGAACCTGATCGTTACAGCAAATGCGAGATATACATTTTTTCACGATGCACGATGGCAATGGAGACGTCGTCGGCACATTGCCGTGAACTTCTCCGATTGACATCATTGCCGATGATATCATTTGGTTTTCCTAGTCATTCGTTCCTTCGATAGGTAATACCATTAAGGTAACGTGCACCTCAAAAGTGAAAGACTTTAACTTTTGGAACTTTTGCCCAAATTTTCCTCAACGAAACTTTCAACAATTCTCTCATTAAATTAAGAATAAGAACCAACGTTCACCTAAATTCGGCTGTATCAGAAATTCAAAATAGCCGTCACTCCTTTGCTTACCTAAGGGGAAAATAATTTTTTTTATTTTCGAATATTGAGACGGTAAAATTTTCTTTCTCCAAGCACTTTAAAATGAATCCCAACAAGTGGTAGAACCGAAAAGAATTGTAAAAAATTGTGAGTCCGGTCATATATCTCCTGGGCGAAGTTTACCTCAAGAAATCTTCATGATATTTCGAAGTCTATGTGCAGCTATGAATGCGAGCCATTCCGTTGGACGCCAAGATTTCCTGCCGGTGATACGGGAAGGGATGCGGCAGGGGGAGGGCATTATAGGATGCCACATGCTCTCCAAGTAGCCTGTGGCCACGCTCGACAAAATTGACAAACACCTGTCTTGTTGGTTTCAGAAAACCCCTGCTTCACCGGAAAGTGTGCTGAGCATGGACAATGTGAGATTGTCGAGCTCACTGATGGAGTTGATCATGGTACGGGATTCCGCTGCAAATGTGATGTCGGCTACCGTGAAATCAACAACACATGTGTAGGTAGGTATTTATAGTCACCAGAATACTCTTTAATAGGTTACCAGGAGTGAATTCTTCGTCCTATCATGTTTAGAGTGATAGACCACGGTGGACATGTTTCTCCTTGGCCCTGGGGAGTGCTCGTTTCGCTTGCTTGGAGGTACCCACATTCTCCACCATGTGTTACAGTTGACTGTTTCCCGTCGGGGAATGGCCAGAAAGGTTGTCGGGATACAAAAATAGAGTATTGGCCAGACGTCTTCAAAGATAAACACCGTTTATTTCTCATGACTGGATGTTGCGTTTTGCCAGGTGTTGTCCTTCGTCCCCGGTATTCGTAAACATACCTCTTATATTCATGGTTATTTGTATACATTAAAATGTAAACTCGTCATATCATCCTCTGTTCATGTGGATATCATGCGGATCACAGACCCTCTCGAACTGCTGGGTCAATATCATTATCATTTTATGGTGTTAACGTTGTTAAGCACACATGAGTACTTTCTGTGGAATTTCCCCGCCACTACTTCTTCTAATAGATGTGCTCGTGACCTGTTGATCTTTTAAAATAGAGAATTCATCTGACATTCGTACAGTTGCAAAGTTCCCTAGTTAACGGTTTCTAATCAACCCTACTGCGTTTTCATGCCAGCTCATACCACCGATACCAAGCACGGCTCTGAAGCTCCCTCACAAAAGACGGCTGTCAACTCAGTGACAGTCGCTGTCCACGAGATACCTCAGGGTGGCAAGGAGATATGGAAGTTAACGATATACATCGCCATCGGTACGGTTATCGCTCTGATTCTGGGCTTGCTCGTGCTACACCTCTACAGACGACGACGGCGTTCCTCGAGTATGCTGTCGCTGAGCAACGAAAAGCCCGCTGAAAATGGAGACGTGTCAGTCACATGTACACCGTTGAGTCCCGGTAAGACCAATGAATTAGTCTTTACTCTTTCATTATCGTCATCTCTCCTGCAGTATATTCAGAACAGATCATAGATATTTCGCCAATAATTATACAATGATTGAAATGAATCGCTTCTACGATACAACTCTCTTGATTGGCACGAAGCACTCAATTTTTTTCTGGCCTAAACTGAGTGCCAACTGTAGGCCAATTTTCTTCCATTACGCGCCGGCGCCGTAATGACTTTTTTGAAATCAATGCCTTAAGCCCCCTGATCTTACAAAGAAATGTCTTCAACTGTGTTAGTTAGCGTCATCGGTGAAGATCCATGGTGGCAGATCTAAATGTGCCCTCATGTGGCGAGTGTTACACATTTTAAGCCGTTTGTTTTTAAGAAGTTTCTGTCGCTTTGATCTATCCAGTTGTAAATGCTGACTGTCTGGGTGTTCACACTTGTACATCAGGCTCTCAACATGAGCTTCACTTGGCAGAAAGTGCAGTATGTTTAACTTGGTATAACACTGCTGGACAAAACCTAATCGACATGAAAGTCTTCCAACAGCAACGACTTTTTTCATCTAAAGTATGCTACCAATAGCTTTTTAATGTCGATACTTTCCTACGTCACGACGACTCATTACTTTAAATTAATGAAATGCGCTTGTAGATACTGATTAAGGATTCAAAATTCCGTACAGGCGTAATCCTACACTATTCTCACCTTTCTTATCCTCAGGTCGCAACCCTAACATATTCATACTCTACAAAGATGACTGCCGTCAGCACACCCTGGTCGTTGATTCGTTTGCTCGGTTCCTGGC
Source organism: Ptychodera flava (assembly GCF_041260155.1). Lineage (NCBI taxonomy): Eukaryota > Metazoa > Hemichordata > Enteropneusta > Ptychoderidae > Ptychodera > Ptychodera flava. Next base: position 38,245,405 of record NC_091933.1, read on the forward strand.
GGCAAAATGTGGCTGCAACGTCAACCTCGGATTATGGGAAGAGAACGATATTGCAATTGAGGGCATAACAACCTGGCTTTTCCGGCAGTTTACTGAAACCGACAAAATCGTTGTGGTGGCCTCGAAGGGGACCAGGTTATGTTGGGAGCAAGGGCTGGCCAAGAACAAAACCGAAGGCAGTTTTGGGTTCGTCGACAGAGGCTGCTTTATCCCGGCGCTCAATATCATATCGCAGGACTTCGCCGGCAGCGACTCCGAAAGGCGAGGGAAGTATGTAACCGTTGTGTTCGACTACTCCAGTGAGTCGGACGTACCAGAACCTCTGAGATCAATGGGAAGTCGTTTCAAGTTGCTCGCTCAGTTCGAACGATTCTATTTGAGTCTACGCAACGTTCCCGAGATGTCAGCCACGTCTACATATGTAGTGCCAGACATCTCTACTATGTTGGAGCACAGTAAAGAAGGGGTTGCGCTGCGGAAAGCCGTACACAACATGAAAAATCTCATCGCGGACGATCCAGATTGGTTCCTGAGAAAAAGAGAAAATGGCGTTGAGGCGAATGGCCCATCACTTCCCATACCACCAAAGGTCGACAACCGGTTCGCAAACTGCCCGATCTCTGACCCCGAAGATGTCTGCTCGTCGACCCCGCAATTTGTTTACATCCCACCAGAAGGACAAGCCGAAGACAGGACAAGCCTCGCTTCCGACGATTCTTTCGGTAACCTCGCCCTGATGCAAAACATGCAGAGCAGGCCCAGAATGAATTGTGCCAACTCAACAGCAAATCATGTTTGAACATAACCTTACCTCACCGATACGTTATCATTCCAATTCGAGTATATTTTACCCCAGCATGTTTACTTTCTGGGAAGAAATAATTAAATACTATAATAGTATCCGATTAGCATAGACCTTTCAGAGAGAGATTGCCATTTTTACCCATGCAGACAATGAGTGACAAATGCAATGATGTGAACTTCGATCTGAGCTTTATTAAGATTCGTTTTTTTTTTTTGAATAGTAAAACTACGTCAAGTTTAACCAGTAAGTAAAACCATGGGGTATGTGTTGACGTTTTTCTACACACTTTAAAAAACAAAGTTGTAAACTGTTGTTTTCCTAGATTTGTCATTTTGGTGGTTATATTTCAAGTATACAGTGATAAAACAGCTGTTAACACGATTGGAACTAATTTGGGAGAATTGGATTTTCTTATTTTTCAAATATCTCAAAAGTGTAAGGTGCAATATAGCTGAATGTTGAATTATTGCAAATTATCAATAAAAAGAAGTGTGTACTATAAAAAGAAAAGCAGATGAGGTAACATTTGTAAATTAAAATCGACATTACTTCTCCATCCAATTATCCCAAATTAGTTCCAACCGTGTTTGTTTGAGTTTTATTATAACGGCTTTCAATTTCAAAATCAATGTATCACGGGGGCTCAACGCCCTTCTTACTGTTCACTAAGCCATTAGACAAGCATTGGGAAGTAAAGAACGACAAACCTCGGTCTGAAAATTTCTTTACAGCGTCAAATATCCTACTCATGTGAATGTAGACACCGTTTGTTTCAAACATATTGTCGCATACAACGAATAATACATGCCTGCACTAGAATATAATCCCTACTGTGTAATCTGACGTAATGAATTCCACGGTAAGTTTAGGTGTTGACAGTAGAGTAAAAATGTATGTGAGTGCGCGTATGTATGTATGTATGTATTGTATTTTTTAGCTCACGTATTCACACACGTGAGCTAATGTCGCAGCGATGTCTGTCTGTCCGTCAATCTGTGGGCGTGATATCACAAAAAAACGGCTCATCAGATCAAAATCAAATCTGGTACATAGAGCCAGTTTGCAAATGGCAAGAACTGGTTAGTTTTTAGCTCACATACTTACACGTGGGCTAATGTCGTAGCAATGTCTGTCTGTCCATCTGTCTGCGCTCGATATCTCAAACACGGCTCATCAGATCAGTATTAAATCGGGTACATAGATTCAGTTTGCAAATAGCATGAACTGATTAGTTTTTGGTGGGTGTGGCTTGCTCACTTTTTGCTCATTTGCATAATTAATGACTTTAGAAAAAATGGATATACACTGAGAACGACTGCACATAATCGCATGAGATTTGCTACAAATGTTGATCATATAATGATATATCAGCCGTGAAAAATACTAAGGGTTGACATGAAAGATAATTGCTAATTTGCATATTAATTAATTTTCCTAATTAGGGATATATATCTGAATTGACTCGATCAAAATTGACGAAACTTGGTATGTATATTAAATATACTATGATTATTGAAAGTCATTAAGCATTTCTACTTCCGCCATTTCCTAATTTGCATATTGGATGAAATTTTTTAATTAGGGATATATATATATATATATATATATATATATATTATATGCATTGACTAGACCAAAGTTGATGAAACTTGCTACATATATTGAAGATACTATGATACAACATTCTTGAAAGTCAGAAGTATTACCTCAGCCAATTCCTTATTTTCATATTTAATGAACATTCCTAATCTCGGATATATATCTGAATTGACGGACAAAGTTGATGAAACTTGCTATGTACATTGAAGATGCTATGATATAATATTATTGAAATTCATTAAGCAGTTTTACTTCAGTCAATTCGTAATTTGCATATTTAATAAACTTTCCTAATTAGGGATATTTATCTGAATTGACAAGACCAAAGTTGATGAAACCTGCTATGTATATTGAAGATGCTATGATGTGACAATATTGAAAGTCGTTAAGCATTTTCACTTTAGTCCATTCCTATTTTCCATATTTAATGAACTTTCCTAATTAGGGATTTATACTTAGACTGATCAAAGTTGGCAAAACATGCTATGTACATTGATGATTATACCAGGTAAAACAATATTGAAAGGTCATTTCGCATTTTCATGTCAGTTAATTTATAATTTGCATACATGTATCTAATGAGCTTCCATAGTTTGGCATATATATACTAGTAGCTTGAAGGACTTGACCAAAGGCAATTACACTTCCTATATAAAGTGATACTATGACAGCAGTCAAAGAAATTTAGTATTTTCATTTCAGTTGATTACATAATTGTATACTTAATGACCGTAAAAAATAAACTGTGGTGAATATTGTTCATAATGTTGATCATGACACTTTCAATGAAGTTGCAGACATGTGGCAAAGGTTCAAATTTACACATAACTAAAATATATAATGAATAACATGAGCATTTTCGGTTCATGGTATATGAATGGTGTTATAGTGCATATAATGTACACCTATGTAAGTAAATGTATTCACATATATACATTATATACACTATGTATGTATGTACATTTGTATGTATGTATGTATGTATGTATGTATGTATGTATGTATGTATGTATGTATGTGTGTATGTATAAGAGTTGTATTTATTTGTTTAATATTTATTTACTCATGAACAAAAAGGTCACCCGAATGACGAAGTCGTTTCAGAAAGAATGATGGATCTATGTGGAAAAGGGTTACATGTCGTTATACTGTAAACAATATCGCAGAGCAACTATTACCGATCACATGAAATCGCTGATATATATTAAAAGAATAAATAACAGTGGCTGCAAGATACACGAGGTACACTACATGTGACCTTTCCAAATTATGAGTTTTCGAAATTTCAAATCGGCTATTTTTTGTAGTATTTTGTGTGTGTGTATGACGACAACTAGAGATGTGTGTATGCGTAAGTGTAGGTTAAGGGTATGTCCGTCTATATTTAGCGTCAATCTGATTAAAATCATTTTCAGAGATGGCGCTGTTTCCACTTTTGCCTGTTCTCGTTAGATGATAATCGCTTCACGACTACCAGCCAACGACAACAGCAAGAACTAGAAAAGGTTTGCTCAGTATTTAAGTACATAAGTTCATAAATTGTGCGCATTGTCATCGAATGCATAGTCAGAAACGCGACACTGTGTATCAGTTGCAATTGGCAATAGCCGTGAGACTGACGAAAGCGTTATCGTTCACGTCCCATAGGGGATTGCTTACCTGTCTGTCCCCCGGGATGGGGACAGAGGTGTCTTGGTATCAGCACAGGTTTCTCCTTGCTATTGCTTATTTTATTTTAATACGTTTGACTATGATATGTATTGCCGATACAGATTCATACTGCCAACTTTTGGTGTCTTGGTCTTACGTTAGTACTGGCTTTAAAGGTTTCTTTTTTTCCTTCCCTGTGTCACGTTTTTGTGTCCTTTGACAATTCTCCCCAAAGTTTTGTCACTTTGTTGCATCTATTATCTCATGCATTTGATTACCTAATGTGCCAAAGCAAGCAAGGGTAAATTACAAATCTGTGGACGCTGTCACCTGATTATCACCGGATAAACTTTGCAAAGTCATCAAAGAACGCACCAGCAAGGTATAACTTGCTCTAGCGTCAAAGTTAATCTGGTGATAAATAAAAATAAATCGATAAATAAAAGATAAATATAAAATAAAATAATAGTAATAATATTAAAAATAAATAAATGAAATAAACTATGGCAATAGCAATAGCAAGGAGAAACCTGTGCTGATACCAATACACCTCTATCCCCCACCCCAAACCCCGGGGGACGGACATGTAAGCAATCCCCTATGCACGCCCTCACTCTTTCAAGTGCAGATTACGTGCCCCAATCATGCACTATATGTTGTACACCTTCAGAAATTTAGTTTTCATAGTATGGAGAGGATTGCAAGATCGAAGACGACGACTTGTCTTGAGTCAGTTGAAAATACGCTTAACTAATCCCGATAAAAATGGGTCGTTCAAATCCTCTGAATTACCCCTGGGGACAGTATCGCGTTATCACACAGCAGGAAGCGATCGATGCTTGAGACAGAGAAGTTTGTGCTGAAGGTTCCTGCCGTGGACGTTCAATACCACAGACAAGGTTTCTCCTTGTCTGTGTCAATATCATGATCGCCTGCACAGGCAAACCGCTGACAAGCATCAGTCTATCATGAACGTTTGCTGTTCACAATATTCACACCACGAACTCACGGTTATTGGTGGAGCACAACAGTCCACTGATCTCACCGGGTGTTTCGTCCGACATCGACGAGCTACTACGATCTGCAACAGAGCCCCTGTTCGACAAAGAGGAGCCCGACGCCCGGCCATTTCCATGTTCGTCCTGATACCAGTTTGGATTTGTATCGACATAACTGATCATCTCATCAATGCTACTCCTCAGTTTAACACCCTCGTAGCCATCATTGAACAACTTGATGACATGGGGAACCTTCCTTATACGGTTGACTTCACTTTCCTGGGAACCACTGAAGTACAGGTGCAGAAACTCCATGTCCTTGGGAAAGTCATACTGCCTTCCCATTGTAATCACCTGATCTCGCGGAGAATAAGGCAGGAGTACTTCTACATATTTGCCGTGGCGAGGACTACTCTTGCCCTGCTCCGCATCTTTGCACATCAAATCTATAGCGATGTTCAACACGATATTATTTACATGAGCAGCGGTAAACTGACCGACAGAATTGACGCCGGATACCGGGTTTTTTCTTCCCGCCTCCAGGTTTTCCCACAGCCTCTTGACACCTTCGGAGACAACTAGAACTATTTTGTTCACCTCCTTGGACACTCCAGTGTACCAAGGCAACGGTTGCGTTGTCGCAATTTCCGCGTCGTACCACGCTGGAATGGTTACCTTAATGCCACACGCCGTCCAGAACCTACCCAGTGCCTCGACTGTATTCTTGTGTCGTTCAGTATCGTCAGAGCTCAGTAACACCACGCTGGCAGGACAGTCCCCCGCTAGTGAAGAAATAGAGATCAAACTTTGAAAAGTGAAACAAAAAAATGCAGCAACTTTTCGGTGACAAAATGCAAAGTCTAAAATGTATAAAGTGCTCCACTGTAAGTCCCACCCATAATTTTATATTCGGTTGGACCAAGCGTTTGCTATTACATATTGGATTAGTTGTTTAGTTGATATATAGGGAACGCACATGTTATCGGACATGCAGATGAAAGAAGTGAATTATTCGTTCTCAAAATTTTGGAAATTACCGTATCGACCTGTAAATCTATCACAGATTCCCGTCAGTATATACATTCAAAAAATGTATTTTAAGGTAGAATGCGTCTCGGGAACATATTCAAATTCTCAAACTTTCACAATTCTTGTTTTTAATCTGCCTCTTGTTGGGTTCATTTTAAATCTCTCAGAGAACGAAAACTTTTCGCAGTTTTGGTTTTTCGGGAAAATCGGAAATTTTGTTTTTCTTCACAGAGTTAACAATAGATGGCGGCCATTTTTAATTCAAACATTAGTAAATTTTAGGTTATTTGTTTCTATAGTAAAACAACTTTGGACGCCGACCACTGACTTTTGTCCTTAATTCGGTTAGAGAAAGGTTGAAAGTGTCATTGAGGAAAGTTTGAAAGTGTAAGTCTTTCACTTTCGTGGCGCATACTACCTTAAACTATTTTCTGATGAGGCTATAGTTCCCAATATGATTTCCAAAGAAGGCAACTTCATCCCGCTGGCAAATTAAAATCTGGACCTTGTGTCGAAAATACAAATTTTACCTAGGTTTATCAAAGGGTTTATGACAGCAGTGCACGTACCATATACATGCCTTGCGAATGAACAATTAAGAAATATACTGTACATCGACTATCAACTTATATAATTACCCAATCTGGAGCGGTGATTAAAACCGGTGAGTGTGACGTTTCCACCGTGACTATTCATGTGAGGCCTTGATTTTTTAAGAGGATATCTTTCGTTACCGTTTGCCTTCAAATCCCCTCCACAATTTTTGTCAGTGCACGGTTGAGTATGGTCCGTTGAGTATATGTCCGTCCAACCATTTTGTCTTGGCGGTTCAGTTGATGGTTCAACTGGTTGATCACCGTCTGCCTTGTACCGACGGTAGCACTTTATCCCAACAACAAGCAGAATCACGGCGAATACACTTCCGGCAACAGCCACTACTATCTTAAGTGTCGTGCTTTTCGTTGGTTCTATAAAGATTAAAAAAGACGATAACCAGGCAGCACTTGTTGTAACCTAGGTCTCTGCTCTCTTTTGTTATTGGTAATCAAGTGCATGTACAAATACAGCTACAGTCTAAATGTGCTACTTCTATGTCAAAAGCTAAACGTGTCTACATATCTGTCTTCCTGTATCTAAGTATGCATACAAGTATGTATGTATGTATGTATGTATGTATGTATGTATGTATGTATGTATGTATGTATGTATGTATGTATGTATGTATGTATATATGTATATTTGTATGTGTCTATGAGTCGATAGATGGGTGGATAGATGTGTGCGTACATACATAACTTCCTGTTAAAGAACATGCCTGCATGCATGCTTTCATTGACATAAATGAATAGCTTCATAAATCATTGAAAATCATTTTGCCGGCGTTTTAGACAGTAACTTTCTCCCTCGCGCTGTCTCTTTCTGTCAATATGTACACCATGCAAATTTTACTGATAATTTCCGATAGAAAACTTTCAACTATAATTCTCTTCGAAACCGAGAATAAAATAAACGGTCAGCGTGCAAAATTTTGTTCTTCAGGAACAAATTACCAAATTTTTACCGACACTTAAGTTTGAAAATGGCCGCGTTAATTATATGTAAAAAATAAATTATCAACTTTCACAAAGATAACCCTGCAAATGCTTTAAGTTTCTCCATGAGCTTCAAAACTAGCCATCCTAATCCCCCCGCCTCAAGTTTAAAAAAGGATTGTAAAAGTTTGTGAGGCCAACTATTGAATTGTATTGTATGTTGAGTTATACTGTACTGCACTCAAGTGTATGTTTTAATGTGTTGTACCATGCAGGACTACGCTGCACTGCTCGCTACTGTACCGATCCGCCTAATGCCATCCTGTGCAGTACCTTGCAGTGTTGCGTTTGGGGTTTACTCCACTGCCACTTGTCGTGTTGTGCGTATTGTGCATGCATTAATGAGGGGTTGACGAGAAAGTTAGCCATGGCATGGCTAATAACATGAGGTGAAATAATAACGCTTGTTGATACAAAGTACGATAATGACAATCTACCGTTCCCTTTAATCAGCTGCATTTTACATATTGATAACGTGAAATCATCATAAGTACAAAGAAGAGATCGAAATTTCGAATGCCTAACCAATGCACTTTCCGTCCACTTCTTCGAACCCCTCGACACAAGTGCATCTGTGATTATTTCCATCCGATGTACACGATTCATTGTTTCCACAGGGTTGCTGGTGACATGGATCGGCTGAAATCAGGCAGAGACCCAGGAATCCATTGTTGTACTTTAAGTGATCAGATTGTTGTGATAGATAAAATTAACGTGCTGCATCATTTTGCGTTATTTTTACTATTTCATTACATTTTCACGATCAAATCAGTTCATCCTGGCAGAGTGAAGGTAAACTTGAACATCTCTTATGTGAAAATGCAAAAAAAAAAAACCACCAAAAAACGATGGACAAGGTGCGTCAATACGCATTTGAATCATCTCGATAACACGTGCTTCCAACTATGGAACACATGGCGCTGAACGCCCAACGCTCTTCATGTATGGTATTCCCTATGTTCTTCGTAAAGTGACAATTTTAGATAATTGCTTAGAAATTGAAACTGAGGCTGAGCCTGTCAAATTAGCTTGACCCGTCTGCCGTATATAAATGTCGCTGTAATGCGGTGAAAAGGTACTGTATAGAATTCAAAGAATACGTGAGAGCCTGACAGTTGCTTGGTGGATTGATATCAACGAAATAGCATATATGCAACTCGGTGTATTTCCCTGTAGCGCACCAACACGGAGAGAAAACTGTGTTCAGAAAATAGACAGTTCAGCAGATTCGAAACACTGAGTACACATTTTGTATACTTGGTGCTGGTTCGTTCGTCCCCAGTTTCTCTGGCCGTATTTAGCTGCGAACAGTTGTAAAAGTAGACCGAACCGCGAATTAACGAACACCAGATTGGTTTAAAGAATGATTCAAAATGTTGTTTCTCAGGCTCAAAGAAGTGTAACTTGTTTTAAAAGGCGAAGGAGACATTTGGAATAAGAACCAAAAAGAAGTGTCTTAATACTCACGATTGGGCCTGCACTTTCCCTCCACAACTACAAAACCGTCGTCACAGCTACATTTATGGTTACTTCCACTTGGGATACATGTGCCATTGTTTCCACACGGCATGTCATCACATGGACTTGCTGTGTAGAGAAAGCGACATCTCAGGGTCATAAAATGCGAGTGCGCAGCTTTGATATGTTTTTGTATGATGCTTATGGCATTGAATATATAGTATTCACTGCTAATCTATAATACAATCCTAAGCCAGCTAAGCCGTTATCATGAAAGAAGTTGATCACAGAGGTGACTGAATACACATACACCCTGATTCAGTCTAGCGTCACTTTTACAAGATGAAACAATGAGAGTCACTAGAAATCAATGAATGAGAAAATATGTTGCTCAGTGCCAGGTATATATATATATATATATATATATATATATATATATATATATATATATATATATATATATATATATATATATATATATATATATATATATATATATATATATATATAATTATCTCTCTGTGCACAAGTTCAGAGATTGCCATAAAGACATTATGGTGATAAACGGAGGGCACATTGTATACATTTTGTATATATATATATATATATATATATATATATATATATATATATATATATATATATATATATATATATATATATATATATATATATATATATATATATATATATATATATATATATAATATATATATATATATATATGCATATATGCTTTTACTTAAAGTTCAGTATATATATAGTGATATTAGTGATATATGCACACATATACATACATACATATATACATACTTACATACATACACACACATGCATAAAAAAACAAACACAAATAAATAATCTTAGTTATCAGGAAATTAAGCAATCATTAAAAGAAAAAAAACCCAGCTAGTCACAACACTCACGTATTCGATGACAGAATATATAGTATTCACTGCTAATTCCAGAGCAACGAAAAAAATTACTTACCTATAACCTGAAAGTGTTCAGAATTAGTTACTACGCAAAGGTCTTGAGTTCCACCAGCTTTCTTGCAAACAGAGGTATTGGATGGTCTCGGCCTAACCTAATAGTCATTAAATGTAAACGTAAAAGCATGAGATACTGTATTGGTAATGCCATACGAAGTGCTATGGCAATAAATTTAACAGGAAAAATTGAATGAAATCACATGATCAAAGAGAAGAAAAGATTGCAACTTGAAACATGGGTAATTTTTTGAAAAAATAGCATAGGTTTCAGTTTTTTCATAATTGTCCACTATAGGAAGGGTATTGGGCATCAATCTTGTAGCCACGTACCATTGTAAAAACAAACAGGAATGAAAGTTATTACACCCATCTAGAGAACATTGGATGATGAGGATGGTTATGATGATGGTTATGATGGTGATGATGGTGATGATGGTGGCATTGTTGGTGAAAATTATCAATTTATCATCATCGTCGTCGTTGCCGTAGTAATAATCGTTTGCGTTTGATAAATTTTGTGGAAACTATAGAGACTGATATTTACGATGATCTGCTTCCCGCTCTGTGTATTTCTAAACATACCTTGGTGGCGTAAGTCCCGGGCTGAACTTCGTAGAATGTCCATGACGCCACATTTATTGTTGTATTTCCGATTGTAATCATTCTGTTAACCTGCAAAAAGGCAAAAGTCAAATTAAAATAAAGGCCTGGCGAAAGCCAAATTCGTTGGATCAATTTTTCTGCCCGTTACGAGGACGATAATATAATGTATATGCATGATATTCCGAAAGACCTTTGACCAATGAAAATTTTAATGTCTTGTTCATCGATGACTCCCACTTTGATCAAGACAAATGATTTATATTTGTATCGAGCATTCAGTCTCATACCAGTCAGTATTCTCTACTAGTAGCAGCCAAGCGTTTAAGGTAGTATGCGCCTCGAAAGTGAAAGACATACTTTTGCTTAAAATTCCTCAAGGAATCTTTCAACCATTCTCTTTCAAAACCAAGAATAAAAATCGGAGGTCATGGGGCAAATTTTGGTATTAGAGAAACAAATTACCTAAGATTCACCAATATTTGAAATTCAAAATAGCTGCCATAACTGTATTAACCCTATGGAAAAAAATAAAATTTTCGATTTTCGAAAAACTAAGACGGTGACATTTTTTCTTACACCGAGAGCTTTAAAATCAACCCCCCTCCATAAGTGGTAGATCAGAAAAAATTGTAAAGGTTTGAGAGTCCGAATATCTGTCCCCGAGGCGCATTCTACCCTATATCGAATGATAACACGCTCATGCTATGTTAACGGTATTGTATAATCATGAACGAACCATAGGTCCCTAGGTCCCTAGGTTTCATATATAATTTATATATGAAGCCTAGGGACCGCTTCAAATTTTACGTAGTACATCATATATTCTTAGGAATCGAGAATATTTTTCGGTCGGTTTATATCAGGTACCTGGTAGGTGCCGACAAAATTGAAAAGCAGTCACGTGAGAAAGTTTTTAGAATAATTAATATTGTAGGCGAAAAATCAGAAATTTCAGTGGAACACAAAATTAAAGACATTAATATATTAAATGAAGGTTAGTCTACTTGAGGTAACCGCAAATCTCATCTGTTTCGGTGAGTTATCATATTTTGTATCTCTCACTTCACAGCTCATTTATATAATATAATCGGGACAGGAGTTTTCTATGGCAAAACATGAGAAATCCTAAAATATAACAAGGGTTAGATTCTCGTGATCAGATTGTAAATGGCGGCAAAACCTGCAAATTTAAATTTTATTTTAACCAACATTTGTGGAGCAGCCGGTAACTGACATGTATTCTTTCACTCTATGAAAAGACTTACCAATTGTGTTTGATCCCTTGTGTCGCCAACACATTCCCTTGTAGATATGCTCCCGTTGATGACTTTACATAGAAGAATCCTAAAGGCGTCCATATTGTACTTCTCGGGCGGCAAGTCGAAGACAACTTCCACCGTCGAGTAATTGGCATCATTCAGGATAAATATTGGACCCCAATTTAGACGTCTGTCCTCTGTTGGGACATTCTAATCAGTATTTGTTGACAAGACGTCTTTACACAGATAGCAAAAATCTAACAAACGTATTTACCAATGAATTTTATGCCCTGTGTATATTTTTCTTTACATTTTTGAGTGCGTGAAATCTGATGATTTTTATATTTCGATAGAACAATGAGAGGTAACCTGGACAGAAAGCCTGTTCCAGTTGCTTTCAAATTAAAATGTTCGATGCTTGGGATAATGAAGAATTCTGCACATGTCAATTTTCTTTCTAAGTGAGTTTGAGTCACAGCGTTTAAATGCCGGAAAGTTGGTTGGATGCTTGTAACTACAAAACGTTACAAAAACTTAACAAGGTTCGTGGTCCAGCAGTAAAAGAGAAATACACGCACATAGACCAGTTTGTCTTGTAAACACAAAAGTGCTGAAATCATATTTTCTATGGTCACTACTGGTGCTCGGATCATTTACTGAAATAAGAAGGCACCATAATTGTTTTACTAGCTTTGCGAACAAAGTTAAGATAACGGGATATAAACATACCTTCCGAGTAATGTTTACAGTCGAAGATGTTCGGGTAACTCTCACAGGCTGCCGAACAAAATGTTCGATATATTAGGGTTAGTTCAGTTCATCCGTTATTAGAGTATTTTCTTTTACTGTAATTATAACATTACTTTTGACTGCATTGATTCATCGAAATTAAAATCATAATACACTCAGTCGCTATCGAATAAATACCGATAAGATTTGGAAGACGAAACACTGTCACACATAATAGATACTTGAATAAATAGATAGATAGATTAAGAAATGCACAAATTAATTACTAAAATGATAGATAAATTGAATGATGATGATAATTATTATGGCAAAATAAGAGTTTTTTTTCTGTCTATAAGCTTATATGCCCGTGAAAATAGCTCTTTGAGTGTCGATTAATATGATTAGCATTATCAAGCGGGGTTGAATACGTATATCGGTTTCGCATCGGAAAGTTTGTTTTTGATATCGTTTATTGATTTGTACATACGAAATATGTATTGACAATTCAATGGCTTACTTACTTGGCGTGATGAAGTGTGTGATGTTATTGCTCTTCAATCCTGACTTCGACATCGGATGAACGATTATTTCTAGCTCATATCGACAAGATGGAGAGAGCGCCAACATACAAGCATAGGTGTACGATAACTTGTCCACTCCGGTTTCCTGGGAGATCAACAAAAAAGGAACAGAGAAATTAGACAGTAAAAGGGAGGTGCAGACAAGACCGAGAAATGATGAATTTTGGATAATCCTGACATCATCGTATATTTAAAGACGATAAACTTCGTTTATAACTTAAAGATTAATAAATTGTCGTGCAATAAATGCAAGCAGTGTCAACTTGAGTTCCAAAGTAACAGGTCCATGGAATTGTTACGCTATGTGTTTATGTATGTGTGTGTGTATCTACGCACCTGTTACTTTGTGACTCGAGTTGACACTATATATATATATATATATACACTATAAATATACACTATATTAGATACACTATATTAGAATCGCTATCAATGATACACTTTATATATATATATATATATATATAATATATATATTATATATATATATATATATATATATATATATATATATATATATATATATATATATATATATATATATATATATATATATATCCGAAGTATGCGGTTCGACTTGTCTGATACAAAGTGCTCAATACAAAAGTAGAGCGAGCGAGATATATAAGGGTTTCTGGAGAATTGATTTAACAATTTCATCGAAATAAACCAGTCCTCTCCGTAAACATGAATATTCATAGTAACAGCAATATATTGTTATGCAACAACTGTCAATCTCAACCAAAATTTCACCACCTGCGTAACCAGCGATGTTTAGCCCATGTAGATTCACTCTAGTGTAGTCTCCTGATGAGTGAGTCTCGCGACTCACGAAACAACGTTGTAGAGATGAAATTGTAAAATCTATTCTCCAGAAACCCTTATATATATATATATATATATATATATATATATATATATATATATATATATATATATATATATATACATTTTTTTTGCAATTTATTAATGTAAACTGTACAGTGATTTGTTTAATTATTTAGATTGTCTTTAGATTATTTAGATTGTCTTTACTTACGTGATCGTATTTAAGGTCCGCATCTGTAAGATTGAAAAAATGGCAGGCTTCCTGTCCAAAATATGTAAACTGATAATCTAATTCGTGCTTTGTCAATCCCCTCAGAATGAACTGTATTCCTTGTATGTACTCAGACGCTAGAAGGAACAGGAAATGGAAGATAACGACGATGAGAATTCGTAGGGATCAGACGTCGGGGGAAAATATCGATAAAATGAACACACATAAGCTAAGGATGAAATTTAGGGCATTACTGTTTGGTACAATACAGTACTGGAGTGTGGATTAAATTTTCCTGCTTCCATTTTTTCCTCCTCTGGAAGAGTCTTCGAGTTCTCGACTTTGCACAATACTTCTTATGCTATCTCACTTTGAAGTGTTCACCTTTTCGGGGTTTTTTGTAAAACTCGAAAATTTGACTTGACATAAGGTATAACGGCCGTTTTGAATTTTAAACATCGGTAATAGTTTGTTTCTCTGATCCCAAACGTTTACACATTGACATGTAATTTGTGTTCTTGATTATAAAAGAGTGTGCTTTAGAGTTTCTGTGAAAAGTTTCAGCAAAGTTTCCCCTCGATCCGAAACACGCATTCATTTAATCGGTCACGTGACATTTTTACCGCACTGTAGTGACTTGAAGGGGAAATCACAATGCATGATTGATCGCCAGTTGTCATTTATTTCATCTTTGTTTTCCTTTTTTAAGAAATTATTACGATCTTTTTCTCCCAACAAGTAGATTTCCCGGCCGCAGCAGAAGTTTTACTGTGGATATGAATGCATAGCGTGAATTCAACCCTAACTTACCTCTCTGCAGTGACAGAATTATGATTCATAATACTTCATTTTCTCTAACACATCTATAAACAATCCCTACAAAAATCAGGAACTATGAATATTTTGTTTTCTTCACCTATCCCCCTGGCTGTTTTGTAAACGCATACTATGAAACGATTTTATAAAACGAGTTCGCTGTGTAAACAACTTAATTCAGACTTTCGCAATGTGAACATGATATGTGCACTAATGTCAACCAAATAGCTAATACAAACTGATACAAACGTTTCGGTTACACTGGTTAGAGATGGTATGACCCAGTTACCGTGTGTAAGATCCAGGTCCATATCTACGATAACGCCAGGAAAGTCCGTATCCCCGAAAGTACTGATTTCCTCCCTTAGTTTGACATTGGTTGGTCGCAGAGGTAGCCTGGAATCCTCGACCGGATTGAAGAAAGGGATAACGGAACACTCGTTGTCAGACACTTGAAACAGAAAGAGTAACAACTTTTGTGCAACATATTACAAGTTACCTTATCAGACTCCAAGAAGCATCTAGTAGTTTTCATATTACATCAGATTCGAAGGTGATTGTATTTGATCGACCAGATTTGATGCTGGGCATCAGTCTCTCATAATTGTAAACTCTGCAGATAAGAACAAATCTGCTCTAAAAGCGAACGGTGGCGTACACAGTATTAACAATATTGGATTGCTATACACTGATTCAGGGCATTTGTAAATATCTTCACTGCGGCCATCATAAATGCAGTGAAACATGGTTTGTTTGTTGGTTAGTACAAATAATTATATCAGGTTTGTCAAATTTATTGTTATATTTGCATATTTGATTTATTTTATTCTTCCCCTATTTTTGCTCTCGTTTGTCATCCCTTTAGCTTTAATATTTTGTTTGACCTGTTTAAGTGCCCGACGTTTCAGGGAAGGCTCGGGTAAGATTTATTCAAATGACTGATCATTTTTGCAAATTTAAATGTTAAATTTAGGATCAATTTCATACATTTGGTAAAATCTTTTTCTCCATAACAAGACAACATGTCTTTCAAATTGAATATGGTATGTAGTAACCGTACAATTGATGACAAAATATACATACGGAAATTTTTAGCCGGAAAATTTAAAACCACTTCCGTATCTTCCAATTTCTCGCGTTTGGTTAAAACACAAATTAGTCGGAAACGATGTATCTTAAACTTTTAATATTTACTTTGTAAAAATCAAGGAACAATCTAATTCAGGTATTTTAAACTATTGACTATCATGTATGTGTTAATTTCAGGGCACAATTTTCTCACGTTTTGTCAAAGAGTCATCTTCTCCGAAAGCAATTACATGATACATGGGAGCAAATTCTCTTCGTATGTAAAAGTGCATCGGATAAAATTATTTCAAATACGCACGTTTTTGTCAACAGCTAAAGTTTCATGCTTAAAATGTTGTGTCTGTCTGTCTGCCTGTCTGTTTGTATGTCTGTATGTCTGTCTATCTGTCTGTATGTATGTATGTATGTATATATGTATGTATGTATGTATGTATGTATGTATGTATGTATGTATGTATGTATGTATGTATGTATGTATGTATGTATGTATGTATGTATGTATGTATGTATGTATGTATGTATGTATGTATGTATGTATGTATGTATGTATGTATGTATGTATGTATGTATGTGTGTGTGTGTATCTATGTATGCATGCATGCATGCATGCATGCATGCATGCATGCATGCATGCATGTATGTATGTATGTATGTATGTATGTATGTATGTATGCGTAGGTAGGTAGGTAGGTAAGTAGGTAGGGAAGTAGGCAGGCAGGCAGGCAGAGATAGGTAGGTTGGTAGGTGTTTATGTGTTTAAATATGTATCTATGTATTTATGTATTTATGAATATATTTTACGTTGTGTATGGGAACATGGTGTGAGTGGGTGTATGATAGTGAATATTACAGCGTCTTCGAAAGTTTACATACTTACATGGGCCATGTACTGTACAAGGGTACACTTTAGAATTAACCTGTGGAGAGAAAACAACAACAGTGTGAGTATGTATATATATATATATATATATATATATATATATATATATATATATATATATATATATATATATATATATATATATATATATATATATATATATATATATATGTGTATATATATATGTGTATATATATAATGTATATATATATATATACACATTTATATATATATATACACATTTATATATATGTATATATATAAATATACATACATATATGTGTGTGTATGTGTGTGTGTGTGTGTGTTGTATTTATTTTGGGGATAAATTAACAGATATGTTAATATCTATATGTTTACATAGACATAGATGTACAATAGAAATCTTCATTGCAGAAATCAACGACGCGTGAAGTAGAGTAATTATGGTGTTCAGCTTTACGCCAGTACATTACAATGCAGTTAATTCTGTAACAATAGTTGTTTGTGATCGACATTGGCCATGTATTCATCAACATGTTATCTTACATAGATGTATATATGTCGTATTTTGTTCATACTCACGAAAGAAAAGCTTCATAAAGTTACTTTTTACATTCATCACTTTATATACGTTGTATTTTTAGAACACGTATGTCCCCAATGTTAAGTATTGCTCATAAAACAATCAATCTCGCAGAGTCAGCAGTAACCAGTAAAAACTACGAAAGAACGTCACCTCCAATGTCAGGTGTAGATATTACTCTATAATGCAGGCAGGCCAGGTAGGCGCCTCGTTATCGTACCGTTGCTATGTACCTATGTACATACTAACTGCAGAGACACCCCTTAGACATTATTTATGTTTACTCAGCCATAAAACATCGTCTTCCCTCGGAGTCACGTGAACTGTTCCTGATTCATAGACAGAGACCGTATGCTCAGTGTACCATATCCACTGCTCTGAGTAGTGCCACAAGAGAATAGACTGACGTGAACATATTTCAGTTTCGGAGGAAGAGATTTTTTGACACTAAAATGAAACAAGTGGATCAAAAACTCCACCCGCGCAAATAAAGTCAACAAAAACCAACTATTTAACTTTCAAATCTACCAGACGAATGCTGTCTTTAAAAAATGACGTTTTTGACTAAAGCTAGGAAACGGATTCAAAAAATGTATTTATGCAAATTGGTCATAAGTTGTATATATTTCACCATTCCTACAAACTAACATTTCTGATGGCTTTCAGACGAGTTGTTACAGAGGAAATGATGTTTTGGCAAAACCCTGAACTTGAATATTCACATTTTGTTATCATTTTATCATGTCAGCATGAAATCTCGCTAAGAAAATCAAAGCCCAAACTTTAGCGCTATCTGACAAATTGTTGTGGGTAAATTGTTGTTTTGACCAAAACTGAGAAAGCTGACCCAGTTATTAACATATGCAAACTTTGTTGTCAGCTTGCACATCTGATTGAAGACATCCCTAAAAACCAACTGCCAATATATCAGCGCTATCAGACAAGCGTTTGTAGAGATATGATATGAGACAAAAATGCTAAAATTCGCCTAAAATTAACATATGCAAATTTCACTATCAAATCAACAAATCTGATGTAATTGATTCATAGGTACCTATAAAAAGTATCCAAAGTTACCAGACCAGTCACGGTAGTTTCTAAGATATTTAACCAACAAGAAGGAGAATCCTTCAAACAATAAATTACACGATTTCATGATCGTTTGAGTTGACTGAATGAGGTCATTATAAGTGAGCTACAAGTCATATTTATTCATCAACTAATGCTTGACAGCCGTTATTCAAACCCAGTAATTACAAACATTAACACCAACGCAAACCTAACCGTTCGAACTCTTTACAGCTCCTCATGCTCCATAACTACACTGTACACTAAATTCCAATTGAATCTGGTCAGCAAGTTTTAAGAAACAGCATGATGATAGAGACAGACATGCGAACGGCCAAACAGTTGTAGGACATCATCTCTTGCATGTCAACACGACAGTTATAAACGATGTTGTCCCTCTCACCCACACAAATAAGGTAACGCATTGCCGTCTCTTTACAGACAAAACCCGTGCAAAGCGCAAGTAAGGCTTGGTACGGCTAGGTGTGGTTTCTCCGAATTCTATATAATGCCGCTATCAGTGGCCTTGAAACACTCAGACCTTTGTCACTTCCGTCCCAGTCAGGGATAGAGACATGACCATGGTGGCAAAGAAGGTACCGTACAGACACTTACCTGTTGTGTGCATTCCATGCATTGGTTTGTTTCCACAAATGGAATAATCGATAGAAAAGTGAAGATTGCAAGCGTCGGAAACACAAACATGGTTGTATCGTGAATCGACTATTGTGTCACTGACCCAGAGATCGCCGTGTGAGCCAGTGATGTATTCAACAAGTGGCCGAGAAGAATACAAGCGTTTTTATTTGCAGAGTGGCCGCATTGCATTGCGGGTAAAGCCTCTCTGTTGAAAGGTTATAGTGCATGCCCAAAAGGAACGTTGGGATTTACCGGAATACTTTCGTTGTTGGGAAGTCACTAGCTGCATGTGGGGCAAAGCAGCGTCACTCTGGAGTGTTTCCAGTGATCACACACAAATCCTTGGTCCGAGTACGAATATATTCTTCGTGCACTTCGTTGAACTGACATGACTTATTATCGTTTGCTGGCAATGCAACTCGGATGATGCACTTGGGACTCAGAGATGCGCAGAGGAAGAGCTTTCACATGACCTACACTACACTCGATAAAAACCCGACAACAGACGAAAATGCTCGGAATCACAATGAAATCGACACGGCCCATTTCAAAGCCAATAAACTCTCGTTATTCAATTTAAAGCGTCTTAAATTCCGCCACCGATCCCACCCCAACCCCGTTGTAAATTCTAGCAACAGAGTCATTTGGTCTGTCAAGTTATTATGTATGTAATGTTTTTGTAGGTACATGTATCGTTTAAAATGTACTTTTTCTGATGTCTACTTGTCTCAAGTAACAAACGAGAAAATCCTACAATGAAGATCAGATGTAGCAAATTAAGACAACAGTAAATGACTAGTCGAATAAAATTACATAAAGAATTTCATTTGGATTTGAAAAAAGACATTCACATCATTTTCTCGTGCTGTTTTTCTGCTTAATTGTTGCTGATGTCATCTACGTCCTCTAAAGTGCTGCAGGAAACAGAAGATTTCGGTGCGATTTCGAAAACCAGCGTTAAACCTACCTCAAAAAACCCTACCATAAAATTATGAGTAAATTTTGAATTCCGTGGTGGAGGGACTGTGATTCAATCAAGAAAATTAATGATTTCCACTCCTGTGTGTCATTGTGTGGACGCAATTGCGTTACGTGCGCAGAGACCGGTGTAAGTGCGTGGATAAAGATGCTTGACAATTCGTTGCGATCGTGCCGGGGAGGGGGGGGGGGCAACAGGGAGCTAAGAATGTCCAAGATTTAAAAAAACAGGAACACCATGAGGATTCGTCTGTCAATGCAGAATTTCATGGCTTTGATTTATTGGGTTGATAAACCATGACCTATAACTGGCGGTTTAGCACAAGAAGCAGAAGTTAAGTCATTGCTGATATAAAATTCAACTGAAGACAATTTTCTACACACTACATGTACATGATTTAATAGTGGTCCAAAACGCACACGTACACCGAGCTGAAGATACATGTAAAGAGGCGATGTCTTGTTATCGTCAAATCAAAACGTAAAATTAGTAGATCTCTTTGACCAGCATGAGTGGGATCGCCAAAAATAAACTTCGCGAGTTTTCACGTGTGCACTATATATTGCAACGGAGGAATGTTTGTTTGTCGCGCCGGACCCTCGTAATTCACCATTAAGTAGTAGAACGATTAAGAGAGAACTTTTTTCTTGTTGTAATGGCCCTCGACTCTGTTTCTTCCACTTCTATGTTTGATGTCCTTTCTGTTGGTGTTCTGTTTCGCCGTCTGTTTATAAAGTTCAAATATTAATGGGTGGGTACCGATGATGGCGCTCAGTACGAACGACCCAACCATACTTGTCACCTATTGTGGGTCAAGACTGGTTATGGGTACGCCCATCGTAAAATAATCAAGATCAGGTTGGATTTCTCCTGCTGCACGCAATGTATGTCACATTGGCACTGATATCGTTACTGTTTTGACAGAAACTGGCCGCAGCGAATGCAATCAGTGATAAGAAGCGTCTGTCCTTAAAAACTGTAAAATGCACTTAGTCTGTCTCTCGGCGATGAGATCACCATACATCAAGGAAAGGCGATCTATGTTTCTGTGCACTTCAGGGCCGGCTGTTTGTGTGACTTATATTTGATCACATCCTAACTTTTCCTGATAGTAATATACTGTATAAATAAAGAAGGGGGTAACATTTCAAACAGCGTGTGCATGTACGTGCAAAAAGTTCTACTTTTCGTCGAATTTATTTTACTTCCGTGTCGTGGTGTTATCAGGTTATAAAAAAGCCTGACGTCTGATCTATTTGCAATCCTTTCCAAATATGAGTTTCGCATGACTTGCTCTGGTGACAGTATCGTTTCCGTCACGAAGAGGGGCCGACTGTTTATAACACATCATTGGGACGGGGTACGGTCAAAGGTTGCCAACCTTTAAGCAATAGAAGATAGATAGGCTTGTCGAACGAAAATACATTTCAAACACTGGACAGTCACAGCACAAACCAAGGTGTGAACCATTCATTCGGCATCCACTACCGAAGAATGTCAACAGGTGAAGCTGGTTCAAACCCCAGAGTAAAACTTGTGGCGCCTTTCTAAAGTTCAATACGGATGCTATGAAGGCACATTAATATACCTGTTATAGAGGTCAGAGTTCATCAATGCATTTTTGACAGCATGAGTCGGATGATAGTCGCTTACCATTGTTCCTGTCTTTACTCAAAACGTGCTCGGAAAAATGCCTCAAATTAACTGTATTGTACTTAGCGTCTATCGAGTTTGGGTTGATATAGTTCTGATTTGCATTTGTTCTGGACGACGTAGAGCTTACTCAGGTTCATTCGACATTTTAAATTTTCTATAAACAACTAGCCATGGTGTAATCGTTTTGATATTTTGCGTATATTCAGAATCTGCCTAAAGTCAGACTTTTTTCTAAGTGATCGCGGTGATGATTTTGAAGATTTCCCTCGTTTTTTGACCTCAAATTATTCACTTTGAAACCTTTAGCTTCTTGTTCAGCGTCTAGCTTCCTTGAAATGGCATCATCCAGTTTTCGTTTTGCAAAAATGAATTGACAAGCATCTTTACACATTATTTTTCAGATTTGAGTTTTCACCACCGGCATCATGCCATTCGATTGTCAGTGTACTCACAAAGAGATGTGCGTCGGCTTTCTTTCATTTCTACATGCAATGTCCTCCTCAGTTTGGCTTGATAGAAATAATATCTTACGATGCACCCCAAAATATGGCTGCCTGTTTGAAGCTTTGTTTGAAGCTTTGGACACTCTTCAGTGCAAATAGTACTCTTAATGAACTTACCGTTTGCTATCCAATAACCAGTACCGCACGATAGTTTTATTGTCGTAAGACAGTATTTGTAATACAAACTCGTAAGTTCCGTTTTTCAAGTGACAATTTGAATTTGTTTGATGTTTTCTGCAGCGATAAATCAGAACGTGGTGAACATATCGTCACAGACACATCTTTAGAGTGGTGTTAGTTAGAGCAGTTGCCTTGAATTCAGCATGTCTGAAAACCTAAAAACTAAAAATTCTATGTCTCTATGTGGAAGAATAATCAAGATATGAGAGTTGATAGTGAGGCAGAGTACAGTAGACACGCACATTCAACAGCTCCGATAAATTTGTCATTTTGGAGTCTACAAGAAGACCTTCTTGCTATAATTCTTCGGCAACGCGTAGTACAGACAAGTGTACAAGTATGGGTATAGGAATTTTGGCATGGAGAGCCTCCATTGGGACATTTACCATCCCAAAAAGTTGGAGAGGAATAACGGTTCCGACGTACACGCCATTTTCACAATGGTCTACAACCAACGAGTTGGCATACCGGATAGCTTGTTGCATAATCGTAGGTTCTTACATAATACTTGGTACCAATTGTATTCTTCACTGCAACAATCTGTTCCATGATTGGCTCATCGAATCTGGTAGAATAGGAATGTCTTTGCCACGTCAACCAGAACGGTTTGAACTCGTGAGCGCAACAGAGGCCAACTTGAACACGCCATGGGCGACATCCCACAAAGAAACTTTTTTGGACACGTATTTCCCTCAAAGTTTACTGACCACTATGCCAACACCAGTGAAGATAATTTGCGTCCGTAAATTGCTGCTCTTATCAGGAGATGTAGAACAGAATCCCGGTCCAGAGACGAGACAGGCAACTTTGACCCGTACGGGAGAATTGCGTTCAGCGACTGCAGCAGCAAGTACTGAAGAATCTGTGATGGATATGCTCAAAGACATACAAAACAACGTCAAAGAGCTCAAGAAAGACACCAAATCATTAAACAAGAAAATGGAGAAAGTGGAAGCATGGTTAAGTAAAATGGAAGATGCAATTGAAGACGTGAGGAAAACCGCTGAAGGTAATAAAGAGAGACTTAAAAAGATAGTCTAGAGGGAGATATCATTGGTAAAGTTGAGACAGAGATGAGAAATCTACGTACAGCTAAGTCAGAAATGGAAGATCGCTCTAAGCGAAATAACCTAGTTTTTCGGGGAGTAGAAGAAGACGAGCACGAGACGTGGGAAGTAACTGAACAGAAGGTGAAAACATTATTATCAGAGAAAATGAATATCAAAGAAAACATTGAGTTCGAAAGAGTTCACAGAATTACGTCGGGAACTGGAAACAACAGGCCAATAGTCGCTATGTGTAGTAGATATAAAGACAAGGACAGGATACTGGCGGAAGGGAAATCATTACGTGGAACTTCTATTTTTGTAGACGAACACTTTTCGGCTGAGACGAACTTTATTCGAAAGAAACTTTTCAATAAGCGGAAAGAATTAATAAGCAAAGGCTTTCGAGCCTTTGTTAATTACAAAAAGTTAGTTGCTTATAAGGATGGTGTTAAACGAGTGTACACATACAATGAAAATACAAATTGTGTTGTGTGTCAAGGCTCTCCGAGATAGGGAGATGGCCAAGGTCCCAAAAATGTAACTAGCCTTGAGAACATAAGCTTTGTATCTTGGAATATTCATGGTCTGTATGCAAAATTTTCTGTAAAGTCAATCCGTGATTATTTGTTAAATTTTGATATTATTTGTATCATTGAAACTTGGCTCCATAAGGACATTCTACCACATGTTACACTAGAAGGGTATAATGTATATCACTCATGTAGAGTTAAACAATCCCGAAAGGGTAGATGCGGGGGAGGAGTTTCTGTTTTTGTAAAAAAATTGGTGTGATAAGTGGGTTACTCGACTTGAATCAAATTTGTCTGATTCAGTTTTCCTTATGCTTGATGGTAATAAGTTCGGGTTGTCAAAAAGTGTAATTTTGGGTTGTGTATACATTCCCCCTGAGGGATCGAAGTGTTATGACATAGAAAAAAATGGTATTGAGCTATTAGATCAGCAGTTTTCAAATCTGAAAGTTAAATATCCAAATTGTAATTGGCTGTTGATGGGAGATTTCAATGCGAGAACAGCTAAAGCTTATGATTACATAATGAATGATTCAGTTAATTATATTCCGCTTGAAATGGATAATTATGAAATTGACGATTTTGACATGGAGCGCAATTCAAAGGACCTTGTTTTGAACTCTTTTGGTAAACGGCTGCTGGAAATGTGCCAGGACCACTCCATACACTTTTTAAATGGGCGATGGGGAGAGGATAAAACGGGGGAGTTTACATGTATTGCTAACAGGGGGAACAGTGTCGTTGACTACATAATCGCCTCAACTGAGCTTTTTCAAAGTATATCTGAGTTTAAAGTTGAAGAAAGGACTGATTCAGACCATTTCCCCTTATCATGCAACGTTAAAATTTCTATAAATAGAAATGCCCCTCGTAAGGTTGAACCTTCAAATTCAATTCTCCATGATTTCTCATTTTTCAAATGGGATGAAGAAAACTCAAATAGTTTTAATACTAATTTAAGGTCAAGAGAGGGGGTAACTCGATCGTGTCAATAGTATTTTAGAAACAGAGTGGGAGTGTGTTGATGACCTAGTAGCACAAATTTATATTTTGTTCAATTGGGCTGCAGGAGATTACAAAAAGATTAATATGAAAGATAAAATTCTCAAAGAGAAGACACAGCCTCATTGGTTTAATCATGAATGTGAGACAGCAAAGAGGCTTATGTATCAGACACTTCGTAAATTTAGAAAATATAATGACAAGGAAAGCTTGAAAAATTATAAAGATTCAAAGTTAAATTTCAGATCTATCTGCAGAGCCAATAAAAACAATTACAGTAAGACAATTTACAACAACTATGGAAATCTGGGAGAGAGTAATAATAATATTTGGAAATTCCTTAAACGTTTCAAGGGAAGTAAACCATATGCTTCAAATCTCACTGCTACAGATTGGGTGAATCACTTTGAATCATTGCACAATCCTACTTTACAGAAGACAAATTTCGATATTTCTGTGGAAGAATTTCTAGAAAATGCAAATATTTCCCTGGATGTTCAGAGTGGGGATGCAGGGGAAATACTTAATGGTAAAATTACAGAAAATGAAATTATTTTTGCTTTGAACAAACTTAAGGCTGGCAAATCACCAGGTCCCGATGGCATTTCCAATGATTTTTACAGGAGTGCTTCAGTCAGTCTTCTTCCTGTGTTAAGTTTTCTGTTTAATGCGATTTTTGATGCTGGCATTTTCCCTAAGGAATGGAGTAAGGGACTTATAGTCCCGATATATAAAAAAGGGAGTTGTCATGATCCAAATAATTTTAGGGGAATTACTTTACTCAGTTCAGTTGGGAAATTTTTACCTCCATTTTGAACCAGCGATTAGTTAAATGGGCTGACCTGGTTGGCTCTATTACAGAATGTCAAGCTGGATTCAGAAAAGGTTTCAGCACAATAGATAACATTTTCATATTGCACGTGATGGTACAAAAATACCTGTGTAAACCGAAGGGTCGTTTCTACTGTGCCTTCATTGATTTTAGTAAGGCATTTGACTCTGTTAACCATAACCTTTTAATTTCTAGGCTATGTTTGGAGGGTATCGGAGGAAAAATCTTGAATATTTTAAAAGCTATGTATGCAGATTTAAAATCCTGTGTCAAAGCTCAGCATGGTATCACAGATTTCTTTCAGTGTTCAGTTGGCGTCCGACAGGGATGCATGCTGAGTCCCTTTTTGTTTTCACTTTTTATTAATGAGTTGGAAAGTATGTTAACAAGCTCAGGTAATTGTGGGATTCAAATAACCAGGAGCTTTATGACTTATTTCTATTGCTTTATGCCGATGACGTAACAATTTTTAGTGACACTCAAATTGGTTTGCAACGTTTACTTAGAATATTAGAAACATTTTGTGAAAAGTGGAAGCTTTCAGTAAATATGAAAAAATCCCAAATAGTGGTTTTTAGGAGGGGCGGAATTTTGAAAAGAAATGAGAAGTGGTTATTTAAAGGGGAAAGGATGCAAACTGTTAGTTATTATAAATATTTGGGTTTGTTAATGTCGAGTAGGAACGTGTGGGGCAAAGCCGTTGCTATGCTTGCAGATCAAGCTAGAAAGGCCATGGGAGTGGTATTTCGTATGATGAAACCACAGGTTGTTTACCTTACAAGGAATATTTTCGATTATTTGATGCCATGATCCTGCCAATTTTGACGTACGGATCAGAAGTGTGGGGGTATAGCATACACCATGTCGCTGAACGTGTTCAACTTAAATATTGTAAATATTTCCTTGGGGTAAAATCTTCTACAGCTGATGCATGTGTAATTGGTGATTGCGGCAGACTTCCAATTTTTGTACATACATATAAAAAAGTTATTTTGTATTGGTATAAGCTTTTAAAAATGCCACAGAACAGAGTAGCAAAACACGCCTATCAACTAGCCGTGTCTCTTGACACTAATAATAAAGTGACGTGGGCGACATATATTAGAAATCTATTGCAAGAGCACGGGTTTGGTGAGGTTTGGATGTGGCAGGGTCCCGGGGATTTGATGCTTTTCTCTGCCAGTTTATGACTAGAGTAACTGATGTTTTTAAGCAAATTGGTTCTCAGAAATGTGTACCAAAGAAACACTACGCCAATATCGTAATTTCAAAATATTATTTATCACTGAAGGTTATTTGACCGTCAATATGGATACTAGATTTAAAAGAGCTCTAGCATGTTTAAGAAGCTCTAGCCACCGTCTAGCAGTCGAAGAGGGTCGGTCACTTGGATTAGAACTTGAAGAACGAATCTGTAAAATATGTGAGTCTGGGGAGATTGAAGATGAATATCACTTCACTTTAATATGTCCGCTATATCATAATTTGAGAAAGAAATATTTACCTAAGTGGTCTTTTGAACATCCAACTCAGCAAAAATTTTATTCACTAATGTCAAGCTCCAGAGACACTGTTATTATCAGTTTGTCAATTTTTGTTTATAAAGCATTTAAACTAAGGGAACAATGTGTTTGACCAATTTTCTGTACTTCTCCTCTGTTTATAAGTTGTTGTTTTATTGTGTTTGATTTGCAATTTGGGCCGGAGGCCTGTAAAAGCAATAAAGTATAAAGCAATAATCAAGATATTTATTTTTTGCATATTTAATTAGGTGGACTTAATTTTTCTGTGAACGCACTATTTTTACGGTCGGTGAAATTAGATAATATTCAAATTTTGACCGCATATAATTTGTAGTTGAATAGGTTTTTTCAGAGTGAATGGCCACAATTGGTTTCAAAAGGAATATTGCGACAGGTTTTTAGCTTTCATCAAAGTTATTTATGTATTATTTCTGATATATTGACATCAAAACTTCATTAAAATTAAAAACGCTAAAAACTTTTAATGAACGGCAGAAAAAATATGAAAATTTATTACTTTAAAAATCTGTATCTCCTGAACTACTCATCCAATCTTGATCATTCAAGGCTTGTTTAGTTCCCTTTACTGAGATCTTTAGATTGAAGTATATTCCAATTCTCTATTCCTAACATTTAAAAATGGTCTGACATGGATAATTTCAGCAATTTTGCAAAATCATCATAAAACATGGTTTGAAGGCTGATATATAGAACTTCCTTCTTTTCCCTTGACCTAAAATTTGGAGGGGAATGTAGAGCTGTTCGCAACTGCCCTCCCACTGGCATATACGGAAAATATGCCCTCCTACTGAATTTTGATGTCCACTGCCCCAAATATCCATGGTCTGCCAGCTTCCCACTCCCCACAACAATTCAAGCTCCCCGTTGCCCTTTCTCTACTCCTGAAATTTCCCATTGCCTACCAAATGCCCGCTAGGCAACCCAGATCAACGCAAAACCATGCGAGCAGTATACCTTAGAACATTGATACCACTGTCAAAATTTTTCTTCCTGCCCATTGAAAAAATGAAATTTCTTCCCTGTCCACAATAAATATCGATTTTTGCAAAAATAAATTGACCAGCATCTTTTAAAATTTGCCCGCCCGCTGAAAAAAACTGCGCACGCACCCTTTTGCACGAACAGTTTAGTCGGTGGCACCTGTTAGAGGCAGTGAGAGAGAATTAGAGTGGTATCTTGTGACCGGAACCACTCATTTGGCAGTGTTTATTCAAAGTAAAACACTAAATGTGTCAATGAATGTGTCAACAAAAATATGGATTCGAAGATGAATGAGTACTGGTTGCATGCGCGTATGCCGCAATCGCAAAGTCACCATATACTTTGATACATTTTCCACCCGCACTGGTATATGCATTCTTAGTTGTGCTATCAGGGAATGTAATCTAACAAGATAACATACACGCTTCTATATGTGAATACATTTCTGAGTCTTCAGTCCCCTAAGGCGCCTCGTGTCTCCCTTTGCGATTGGTCAATAGAGGATTCAAGATCACCTTTCTGACCTCTCAATCTACCTATGGAGCTAGCTCAATGATCTACCCTTTATTTTAATATGCTGATATCAAGATTTTCTTGAGGCAAGCGTCTAATTCTCAGGTACTCAATGTTGGGTGGCCGTTAGTAGTTCAGAGACTACATAAAACACTGGAATCAGATCTTCCGACGGAGGAGGATATCTCGACTGGGTCATATTAATCATGTGTTACACAAACAACCAATGACCCGGATGACACAGCACGAATGATATTGACAAGGAAAACATTCCGCACTGGTAACGTAATCATGTACAATAGCCACTGATGAGTGCGTGAAAACACGCTGATGTATACAGATACACAAAGTAAGATTCAAAAAGCCTGTGTGGTCGAAGTTTTAATTCAATTAAATATTCGTTAAATATGTAATAAG
This sequence comes from Ptychodera flava, assembly GCF_041260155.1. Lineage (NCBI taxonomy): Eukaryota > Metazoa > Hemichordata > Enteropneusta > Ptychoderidae > Ptychodera > Ptychodera flava. Next base: position 38,274,985 of record NC_091933.1, read on the forward strand.
AATGACAATCTTCTACAATTTAAAAAAATATTAAGTCCCGTTTAATTTAGTCAAACGTTTTCCACACATGCCTTGCGTAGTCGGTGCTTGCGACAATCGAATTCTGAAAATAATGTTAATAAGAGAATGTTTTGAAATAGCGCCTTTCTCTGAGATTTGTTTTGCGGCATAACACAGGTTAGGAGAGTTGAAGATGTCTTCATAACGAGTTTTACAGAATCAGACCGGGTGTTGGAGATATGACTCTTGACTGGAATCTCATGCTGCATCTCAAAGAACAGGTACACTGACGATTGTTACTTGTTGCCGATGAAGCTACAACGGATATAAATGTTCGTAATATTTCAAGTCAATAAAAAGATCGACTTCTTCCTCTCCCAACAGCATGTTTATATACAAATTATTTATATTGAAAACACATAACATATCTACATGAGCAATATGATCACCGACAGTGTACAACATACAGAGTGTTTACAAATTGAACACCAATCGGGATGTTTAGAGCAGGAAAATTTCAAACAGAACAAAGATACTTGGAACACGATTGGAACTAATTTGGGATAATTGGATGATGAAGTAATGTCGATTCAATCTTCAAATGTAACCGCATCTACTTTTCTTTATCAGTTACAAACTCTTTTTTGAGTATTTTGTAATATCGCAACATTCAGCTATACGGCACCTAAGACTTTTGAGAAATTTGAAAGATATGAAAACCAAATTATCTCAAATTAGTTCCAATCGTGTTTTAGGAAAATAAATCCATAAATACTACTGCTTATGGAGCTTTAACAGCAACAAGCCAACACCGAAATCGTCGTTAATTTACATGACATCATCAAAGGAAATATGTCTAAAAAGATGACAGTGATGCCAGCTTCAAAGACAGAGCACAATGGAGAAAATCTACAATAGTCCTCTTTGTCTATCCATTCGCTTGTATGCTTTTAAGTCTTTGGCAATAACAACACCCGTGGTCTCAGGGGACTCATAGTTGTCCTCTGGCAGATACTGGCTTTCGATTTTAAAACTTACATAATAAAGAACTGAAAGGAAGTGAAAACCTTCCCACAATGACTCCCAATGGTGCGATACGCAATACATAGTTTTTCTTAGCCATTTGAATGGAATCTATTTTCGTTGCTAGGCGACGTATTCTACTCTAATTGGTCATTCGAAAACCGAACGCGTTTAACATTGTATAACAAAATTGTTGATTGTACTCTAGAAATGATATTCACCGGTGAACCTGTCAAACTATTTTGCCAATGTCAGATAAATTAAGTTTATTTTGAGTGAAAAAAAGAGAAATGTTTAAAAATTGCAAGACAAACTTTTGAATGTACTCTAGCACTGATATTGTTTTGTGATATTGCTCGAATTTACCAATATCATAATCGCTATGTTTATTTTGAAAGAAAAGGTTATGAACACGACTGGAACTATTTTCGGATAATTGGATGGTGAAGTAATGTGGATTTAATCTACAAATGTGACCTCATCTGCTTTTCTTTTTATATTACACACATGTTTTTATAAGTAATTTGTATTATTGCAACATTCAGAAATTTAAAGATTATGAAAATCCAATTATCCGAAATTCAGTAGTTCCAATCGTGTTCAAGTTTATTCTCTTGTCTTCAGCTTGGTTTAATTTTCCGTTTTCTTTCTATTATCCTTCCTCTGGCCTTTATTTTTCTTAACCCTACGGTTTCGTTCTTTCGGTGGTTTCTTGCCAGAGCCGCGTTTTTTACCTGCGAGAGGACAGGAAGACAGATGAAGGTTAACATCTCACAACCAGCTAGTGTTTTGACTCGCTCCAGAAATACTCGTCTTGAGCTCGAAGGAAAGCCATGTTTCTATTCTTGTATAAATAAAGTTCACAAAACATTCCGATACAATCTCTGCAAAGATCTGAAAACAAAGTCCATTATGGCAAATCTATCGTGCTAAAACGCAATGGCAACACGAAGCATTGAGCAACTACTCGAAGTTGACGTCATGTTTTTCAATACAAAACTTGTTATGTAATTAGAATATAAATAGATTTCAACTGTTGACTTTTAACCTTCTCTTCGGCATCATTCGCTGGACACCTTAGTCTTAACAATGGAACATGCCCTCCCTTTTAGACTACTGTGACACTGTCTTTTCCAACATATTATTCTCAAAAACAACCTACAACGCATAATTAATTTTGCAGTTCGTATACAGTGTGGACTCAAAAAGTCAGACCATGTTACATCTTACTGAAATTCACTCAACTGGCCAACTATCCAGGAAAGACACGACCAACACTTAAAAAATCTATTTCACAAATGTATCAACAACAAAGTTCCTGTCTACTTGTCTGACCTTCTCACAAAAAATTCAACAATACACCAGACTATAACACCAGAAGTAAATATCATGTTTCTAAAGCCCACAGTCGCTCATTCAAATATCGTTCATCCACCATTGCCAATACTATAATTTAAACTACTTTACTGTGTCTGCTCATTCTTTTCTGAGCCATTCTTGACCGTTCCGCATGTCAACTTCCTATTTGTTTTAATTCAATTTACAGTGCTCACCAACTTTTTATGCTTATCCTTTTGATGTGTAGTTTTATAACTTTTTATTGGGTTAGTCGTTTATTTTTATTCTGTATATTTGCGTGTATTTTATTCAATGTATGAAAATCCATTTATGGATGCATTGACTGGTTACAAATTACAAATTACATACCGTCCCTGTTTCATTGTGTGTTATGGATGTAACAACGAACTGATAACTGAACGTGTGAACCATACTAGAGGGTCATAATTAAAGACATGTCAAATGAAAAGTTACGAGAATCAACCAAGTTCTATTTCGGTACAGTGAAAATTGAACCTCCTTCGGTGAATGTCGGTGTATGAGTCCGCTTTACAGTTGCGCACCCTAGTCCTTTGGATGTTCGAGCCAGGTCAAATTAAACATCAGGAATGGGTCATTCGGAAAGTACGCCCTTTCACATCGAGGCTGTGTGCTTGCGCGACACACGTACACTCATGATGATAACAAACAGACAACAGTCATAAGCATTTGCATGCATACTGGATACATACCGTCTATGTAAATACTTACCTTTCACGAAAAATGAATCCGAAACTGTCACTTTGCAGTCAGTAGTACCGTCAGAGAGAGACTCGCAGACTCCTTCCTTGGTAGGTATTGGTTGAATCTGAAATGATTGACAATAGTGCATAAATGATTACTCAAAGCCAAAGTTCTTTCAGTTATTCCCAACCAGTCCATTGTCATCAAGTAGACATAATCTAAAATTCCCGTCTCCCTATTCCTGCATATTTATATGACATGGCCAGGGTTTCATTTTTCTTTTGTTTTGTACTTTCTGACGAGTACAAATCTGATCTGTCATTGCCTACTTTCGACTATTCTTGTGTTGATGTATTTCATGTAGATGTCGTAACTATTTGAAATACTTCTATCCGATGGGATTTCCATTGAAGAAAGAAATTACCAGCGAAGCTGCCACTGCTGCCATCGCTATCACTACTAAAGGATGGTGATGATGATGATGATGATGATGATGATGATGATGATGATGATGACGACGACGACGACGACGACGACGACGACGATGATGATGATGGTGATGATGATGATGATGATGACGACGACGACGACGACGACGACGATGATGATGATGATGGTGGTGGAGGTGGTAGTGGTGGTGACTGTGATGGTGGGGGAATAATGAAATGAAGAGGCATAGGTATTCCTAGATTCACCCACAAGAATGAGGTCACAAACTAACCTTCATAATGTACCGTCCTTGTCCCACATCTTTAAAGGGAGTAAATTGTACAACACTGTACATTTCTCCGTTCGATTTCTCTATAGTGTGAATATCATTCTTTCCCTGAGAAGTGATAAAAGGGGATAAAGCAAAAAGATAAAATGTAAATGTTTGATAACTTTATCTTTTTTAGATGCTGGTGGGATATGTATCCTCGCCGACTCCCAAACTCAATGACATTAAAAAATGAATTTTAAGACTTGGAAAGACTCGTCTTGACTAGTGGACTGTGTGCTCTTCCTGACGTCATGTCGCTCTTGTTGTCCAACGGGGTGTTCGTTTTCGACCGCATAAATTTCTTGTACATTCTCCTGCTGTGTCTCGACGCTCATCATCAGCAGTTTTGTTAGTCGCACTATCTCCGGCCCTTACATACAATCGATTTATTTACAGATCGCCGTGGTTTACATCTATAAGTCATACTGTACTTACCGGTTCGATGTCCTTGTGTGTGATGTGTTCCCCGTTTTCAGTGTACAACAGAATACGGAATCGATCCAGTTCGTAGGACACGTCGGGAAGGTTAAACTTCACCGAAACTTTTTTTTTGGTTGGAATTGCCTCGAATATAGTCGGGCCCCAATGAACGGCTTTGTCTGTAGAAAACGGTATTTTTGTTAATGGTCGTGTATGGTTATTTCGTATACTGCAACCATCGACTTGTCATCGTGAAAGAGTTCACTCCAATGTTTATTAAAGGTATCCAGCATTCAAAACACATTAAGTCACTCTCTGTTTTGCGTGGTAATAAGACAAACGGTTAAAAAATCTCGATAAAATTGAAGGAGACAGTAAATTATAATTCACTACATTTTCCGTCAAATTATCGAATACAATCATAATTTAGAACAGTTTCCATAATCAGGCCATGCGGTTTTACCAAACAAAAGAAGATTTCGCGAGATAGTGTCAGTCTTTGACATTCAATATGTTTTTCTGGTAGATTTTTTTACCAATATCAGATTCATGAATAATAAAGCTAGTAATTTCCTGATCAACTTACATTTAGCCATCCTTACGAAGCACTCATGCAAACCAGGTCCCTTGTCGGAATCACATGCTGAAAAATAAAATCAGTATAGATAAGACTGTGATTGATTTACATAAAAGAACGTCTTAGATGATCCAATTATTCTCACCATCCGTTGATTTCCATGGCATCTCATGCGAGGTGATGAATGCTATAGTCTTGGCTTGTCGTCTTGTAAATCTGTTTACCCGTAAGCGACTTTTTTATGTTTTTACTAAAAGGATAATATAACTGTGAACGTTTTCTAAACATAGACTGTTTTTAAAAAGATTAACGACAAAATTATTTAAGTTCTGAAGAAAATGCTGAAGTTAAGCTTTCCCAAACTAACATATATACATCACTGATTGACAGGCCACCAGACTTGATTATGTTTATCCGAGTCACAATGTGCCGTGCAACTGTGTCTTGTTAAGTTTTCTTACGTCGAAACGTCGAATATTTTGGAACACTGTGCATGCACCACTAAGTTTTATGTCCTGGATAAAAAAAGAGTCACCCACCTGGTGTTTTGACGTCTTTGATAACTTTGCTGTGAGGTCTCCGTTCTGGTAGTGGTAGTAGGTTGACCTCTACCTCGTACTCGCTCTCCGGTGACAAGGGTCTCAGGCAGTTATACGAAAATGTAACAGTTTTTGGATCCTGGAAAGGAACGCGAAAAAAACTCCTGGTTAAAATATCGTGTTTTGTACGTGCATTATTATATTGTGTCAGTAGTATTAAATGTGATTAAATGTGGGGGCAAGTCTACCTTACGTGGTACAAGAAATTACCCAAAAAGTGTCGACTGTATTTTCTGCACAACAAAAATGAGGTTACGGGGGCTTACCCCAGGTCTCCCTGCCATCTCGTCGCCATCTAAAGTCAAAATTCGACAGATTTCCTGACCATGGTAAGTGTAGTGGTAACTGTCATCGTTGGTTTTGCCACGGAGAATGATCTGAATTCCCTCCACACGTTGATTTCCTGAGGAAAAAAAGGTGACAAAAGGAATTTTTTTATAAAATTTTGTGAAAGCTGATGCCCAAGCAGGAAGATTTACTGGTTTTACGGACAACATATTTATTTCCTCAATATTTATATAATGTATCGTTAACTTCTGAGCCCTAGATTTCAATCTGCTTTTCTTCCTTCTCGTCATACAGTATTGAAAATCACTGTGGTCCATTCAGTTTAAAATTTCAAAAAGTCTAACCTGCCAACACTCATAAACTCAAAACTCGAATAACGCCTGTTAGCCTATTATTCTAACCATCATCAACGGCGACCATGGACATCTTGAAAGCTGCGCATGAGCATGTTGATTACTGCATTTCCTTATCCGCAACTTACCTTCTGTTAAAGGAACCGAGACTTGTACGTCTATGCCGGGAAACTGCCCTAACTTCTCGTAATTGTCATTTGTGATGGCGATCTTCACATCGTCCTTGCTCAGTGACGGTACAACATAATGACCAGGCAGCCGATGTGAAGTCATGTCGGGGCATTTTCCATCTGCATCTGTCGTAGTTAAAGATGAAAAACGGAGAGGGTTACTAAAATGATTCTTGTGTATGGAAAGCAATGGTTGATCCACCGCTAGACAGGAAGCCTTACAGTCGAAATTCACTCCGGCTACTTTCTTTGGGGTTTTTTTCCGACAAACCGCCAACCTAGCTCTGGGGCAACATGTGCTATCAGGCAACGCTGTTGTGATTATTAAATGAATCAGATTCATCTTGAGTACCGAGTTTCATCTGATATATAAAAATTGAATCACACAAATGGTCGTACCTTTGTCAAAGGTTAATTGCGCTTAAGGCTTTCCAATGTCAATAGGACTCAGTAGCCATTCCGTGACTGTGATCAAATTCCGTTTAAGAGAAATACAAAAACAATTACTCAACTGATTTGGAAGTAAATCAGTCCTCGATTTTCTGTATAAATTCAGTCTCCTGACAGTTATAAAAATACTTCAGTGTAAGAAGCCGATGACATAATTCTGGTTTTACCACAAACTACGTCATCGGCTGGGCTGTTATCTGGTTTTGTTTAGCCAGCGAAATTTATCAAATTATCACAGAAGTCATCAAGTATATATATCTTGAGTTAATGCATAAAAATGTGAGTTCATGGTAGCATACCATAGGCAACTTGAATTTATCGTAGGACTTCAGCTTTTGATCAGCTTTTTTTATTCAAAGTGCTGATACTATTATCAGCGTATTGTACCAGGAAGTCAACAGGGCTGGTTTCTATTTTTGGTCAGAAGTCACTTCTCGAACGAAACAGCATCTAAACTTGTGGTGGGGGAAATATCACGATTTGGTTTTTCAAAAGTTTTGAGTATACCTACGACATTGGTATTGAATCCCAAATGCTTGATTTTGAAACAAGCAAACTTGGATCAGTGATTAAACGCGCAGAAACTTCCCGCTAACAAATTCCAGTGCTCAATAAACAGTATATGTCTTTTCCGTAGAAACTGCCGGAGAAACTGTAACACGTTTCTGTTGTTGCCGGCATCTAGACTCCATTCATGTGTCGGTCCTAATTTTCCAACGCCAGATGCATGTTGATACCATAGAAAAATTTGTCAGAAACACTCTCACGAACATTAGCTCACCCGCAGTGAGGGTTCTTAACCATCACGTGACGATCTACACTAACTTTGTGGAGAAGGAAGCGTTTTATAATGAGTAGTACAGTGAATTGTATCCTATAAGTATCAAATCACACTGCTATGGCAATTGCATGAAATACTTACTTTGTGGAGTCTGTTTAGTCACACGGCAGGGAAGATCTAGAATTCTTGACCCAACCTGTAGAGACGTTGAAATGTTGGAGGATAGTTAACATACACACAGAAACTGCCTTCAAACGTGTAATGTTGCGCATGTAAATATTTTGTCGGTCTTTTATGAGTCTTTCACCTGGTTGCACCTCCACATACAGACAATGGGGAAAAATTGAAACGCGCATCCTTTAATGTACCTCTAAATGTTGTCCAAGTCTATGAACATTACTGTTTCCCCGACCCTCCCTTCACTCAATCTATCACTTAGTTTCCTTTAAGAAAGTCGAGGTGTCTTCGAAAAATGATATTAAGGATTTACATTACACATGTAAATGGCAAGCCTAGATCCCGAACTCTGACTCCGAGTTAGAGCTATCATGGTGTCACCGATACAAGGACGCCCCGAAATGTCTCAGTAGATGCCCTTATACGAAAGTTTTAACCCATCAAGTTTCTCCGAGTGACCTAATTTCATACATCGGTGAAGAATTCATGATTTCCTGCTTCTGTTCAAGGCCGAACCAAGTCAACCGCTGTGTGTGTATTGTTTTTCTTCCCGGTGTATTTTGTTTCAATGCTATGTTGTTTGCTGAGAACAGGTAAAAGGTCACAATGGCATGGCTTTTTTCCTTTTAAGTTGTTTCCTGGTTTATTTTGAATAGACATGTTTGTTTTTTAAGTGTCCTCTTTTTGGCACAAACGAGGGCCGCTCGTCCTTGCAGAGAGGGCAAGAGGTCTACAACAGCACTTGCTATCTAGTTAATGCAGTCATCTGTTTTGCTGGATTGGATCCGACTCAAATATTTTGCCACCTTACATCAAAGTCATCATCCGGATGCGCCATGCAACATCAATTTCCTTCACTATTTGTTGCCTCCTATACCCATGATTATATTACACATAAACCATACATATGACAAATTGTGTGTTTGTATTTTCGGATGTTATCCATTCAGGGACGCCCTCTGTAACATGTATTCGGGATGGGCATGTCCTCGGCCACTGTTCCAAGTGTTGATATTGACCGTTTACCTGGTGTCACTCTTCTTTGTTTTTCCCCTTTATATTTTTTTATCTTAGGCACTAAAATGTTCAAGACGAGAGCAGTAATGAACTTTGAAATACTTACTCTTTGACTGCAGTCATTCTTACACGGCGTGTGCCACGCAGCATTGCTACATTGTAGCCAAAACGTTAGTAAGCAGTGTAGTGCGAGAAGTTTTGCCGTTCCCATGTTTATCCGATGATCGAGTGGTAGTGTGGATGGTGATATGTTTTAATATAACACCGTGGTTTTTTATACCGCGACACTTGAATGCATGTCAATACATGCAATAGAGCGCAGTCAGTTAGAGGCTTATCGTTGATTGACCAACCCGATAGCCGTAACACGCCCACCTATGACGACAAATAAGGCCACCATGCAGCATTTCAGTTCGCTGGGTTTTCCCATGGTCCACGACTAGAACAAAGCCGAGCGCTCTGTTCTGTGGTCAGGTGGTCTATGTATTATGCGTGTCGCTAAGGGGAGAACCATTTGATTTCTGGGGGGGGGTATGGAGGATTTTGAGAAAAAAAAATTTGTCGCCAGGTGAGATAGAAGAAAAAAAAATTGATCCTGCCATGGCCTGAGAAAAAAAAAATTGTCATAACAGACAGAAGTGAAAAAAAAATTGTCACAATGCACCAGAAATTAGCAAAATTTGGAAACCCTATTCTCATGTATTCTTTGCCGGCGCGCCGCCATAGGCGGCGCAAATGTTTTTACCACAAGCAATTCTTATGTTTTTTTCCCAGCACTTATGATATAAGCATGCACTACATAGGTCTACTTACACCTCAGTGCACTCAATGTTTTCCTTCCCTTTCCTGACCCAAGAAATCATATTTCAGGATTTCTGTTGCAATATCTCCAATGGCATAGGCACTATCTAAAGGGGACTTTTTGACTTCTGTAAATTGTGAAAATTTTAAAACACAAGACAGGAGTCAATAAACTAGTGTTAAAATCAATATAGTATTCTCTCAATATAAATATATTAGGAAGATGTACAAGTTGACAATGAAAAATTGAGGAACAACAAATGTAATGAAATACAAGGGAGAGGGTCACTAAAAAAAATTGAAAACTTCAGGGGGCGTTACTCAAAATGTGGAGAGGAAGAAGGGGGACGGGTTACTCAATTTATTTTGGCGAAATAAATTGAAACACATCTCAGATTGCACCATTGCACACATCCATTTCTCAAAATTTTCAATGCGAGAGGGGGGCACCCCCTCTCGTGCTCTCCCCCCTTGGCTTTTCTAACAGTGTTACTGGTAAAAGACAAATTTAAAATACCTATCGGATTGCACTAAACTGCACCGTGGCGCACATCAATTTCTCAAAATTTTCCCAGGATCTAGGACAAAACTGAACTGTTGTGAATTCATCCTTTATTATCACAGAGACATGTTTCCATTTACCTCACTTCAATGACCATTTTGACAGTTAAACATACCATATTCAAGCTTTTCATTAGAAGCTGGCAGCTGGAGAAATGACACAAGAAGGTCACAAATTTTCCGTTCCTGTATATTTATTTATCTTCAGTCTCTGGCAAACAGAACTGTTTTTCACAAATTGTATTGTCATTGTTTGCATGTTTGGTTGTTGAATATTGTGACACAAACACTGATCATGCATAAATGTAAAAATATTGCAGTGTTCAATGTCATTTTCAAACAGTTTTACCAAATGCAAAATAACCTGAAACTCCTCTCAGATTGCACCATTAAACACATCAATTTCCCAAAATTTCCAATATGAGAGGGGAAACCCCCTCTCGTGCTCTCCCCCTTGGGTGTTCTAACAGTTTCACTTAGTAAAAAAAAAAAATTAAAAAACACCTCTCAGATAGCACCAGACTGCACCATTGCACACATCAATATCTTAAACTTTCCATGCAAGATACGGGAAAGCCCCTGTGACACTTTCCCCCTAAGCCTCTCGCGTGTTCTCCCCCTGTACTTTAAAATTCTGCCCGGTCAGATATCCTAGTGAAAACCTTGTCATAATACCCATCCAAATTAAACAATATACTATATGGTTAGATACTGCGTGAGCTTTTATATCTTTATTTTATTGTGACTTTGACTTGCAATTTCATTTTGATGGGTTCACCTTTTTTGAACCATCATGAGATAACTGATGATAGTCTAGCAGAGTACATCAGGATTTCAAAGGTCTTTACTGTTAAATTGCTGTATTTTGTAAATTTTACAAATACATGTATTTGTATTTAACTTTTCTAAGTGGGGGGATCAGTCAAAATTTCAGAGTTAGAGAGGGGAGTTACTCAAATTCATCATGGTTGACGGGGGGGGGGTGGTCACTTGAAATTTCTGAGTTCAGGCCGTAAATAATGACGGCTCCCTTATATACAACGCATCACAAACTTGATGACAAAGAAAAAAAAAATTTGCATTGCTACTCCATTTGAAAAAAAAAAATTGATGCAGCTCTGACAGTAGAAAAAAAAAATTGCTGTCACTGTGACAGGAAAAAAAAATTTGCTCCCATACCCATTTCCTCCATACCCCCCCCCAAAAGTCAAATGGTTCTCCCCTAAACGTTGAGGGGAAATTCCGGGTTATGGCCGATAAACATGAATGTGTATGGATAACTGATTACATGTAAACCTTCAACATGTGGAGTATGATTAATCTTTAAAATGCCCCCTTTCTGCCCAAATTTATTTTTGAATTTCAGTCACGAGTTCACCTGTACAGCACCTGACTTGATTTTTATACACCAATTGTGCAATTCTGAGTCTTGTGACCCTGTTTTCCGAAGAGTATCCTTTCAAAATTTGCCTGGAAAACTTGTGCTTCTGTCGTTCACTATTTCATGAAACTTTGACACATCCTAAATAACAATTTGCCAAGTTTAGCAGCGCAGCGGATGGTGTCGTAATAAGCTTGGGTGACGTCATTCATTTAATGAAGGAGTCAGCTGATGATATTCAGATATTGTTTGGCCTGAAACCTCAGATGTCTTGCGCCGCCAGTTGAACGGTCCATGGTACATCCATGAACGGTCCCAACAAAATTTATCCCCGATATTCCGGTAGTGGCCATTTAGGACATTGGCGTCGCTTTAATAGATCGTTATTAAAATTAAACCAAGGGACCAAGAAACATAAAACGGGGTGGATGTGCCGTAGTGCATTTGGTAGGTGCGTATCGGATATTAAAATATGGGATTTACAATTAGGCTAGTGTATTGCCAATCCTCATATCACAAGTCTACTAAACTCATGGTTTGCCAGTTTCGAAACAATATTCTCGTGCAAATGTATAGCATCTGTAGAAATACAACTGATCATCTCTTTAAAGTTAATAAACTCTGCCATTTGACAATATTTTCATAAATTTTGCCCTCTAAAACAAGTGCATGTTTCTATCTGCCTTCCATGATTGCGTTGAAACGCAAAGCTCAACTTTTTTACAATTTCCGATGACATTCTTGATAAAAGAATTGTAGTACTGGCATCATGCAGGCTGCTTTGACGACGACAGAGCAAGGAACAGTATACCACAAACAAAATGTAAATACTAAACAAAGCATGGAGAAACAAGAAATTCAGGGTCAGCCAACCAGATGCTTTGGACAACATCTTGAATCATGATGTTGTCTCTCAAGTTCAGAGAAGTGTAAACTGTTTTTTAAAAGGCGAACGAGGCTTTTGAAATAAGAATCAAAAGAAGAGAATTAATACTCACGATAGGGCCTGCCCTCTACCTTCACTTCTGCAAAACCGTCGTCACAACTACATTTATGGTTACTTCCATTGGGGACACATGTGCCATTGTTTCCACACGGCATGTCATCACATTGACTTGCTGTATAGAGAAAGCGACATCTTCAGGTCATAAAATGCGCGTGCGTAGCTTTACTATATTTTAGTGTAATGCTTATGGCACTGCTAATATATAATACAATCCTAAGCCAAGCCGATTCCGTAAAGGAAGCTGATCACATACGTGACTGAATACACGTACAGCCTGACTTAATTTAGCGTCACTTTTACAAGATGAAGCAATGTGAGTCCAGTGTACTAGAAATTTATATTTTAACTAATTTTAATGAGAAAATTTGTCATATATATGTATATATATATATATATATATATATATATATATATATATATATATATATATATATATATATATATATATATATATATATATATACATGTGTGTGTGTGTGTGTGTGTGTGTGTGTGTGTGTGTATGTATATATGTGTGTGTGTATGTATAATATCATTATACTTTATTAGCTTACAGGCCACCGGCCCATTGCTTGGAACATATGACAAACAAATATTACATATCATGATTACACCAAATAAATGTATTACAATGTAAGGAAAAGAGGAAAAGAAAAGTATTGATCTTACACTTCCATAGCTTCTTTCCTTAGTTCAAATGCTTTATAAATAAACTTCCTAAATTACAAAGAATTTTGCTATCTTTAGTAGTAAAAAGCCGTATGAGAGTTTGTTGTCTTCGATTTTCATTCGCCCAACATGGCAAAAAACTTCTCTCTCAAACTTTGAAAGAGTGGACATTCGAAAAGAAAATGAAATTCGTCCTCAACAAGACCTTCATGACAAATTTCGCAGAGTCGCTCTGTGCGATCGAGACCCCTACTACGACCTGATTCAATAGCAAGCTGGTGACTGGAACATCGTATCTGTGACAATGCTTTACGGTATTTATTTACTGTGACAGCTGATATATAACTTTCAAAATTCGGACGAAACTTAATCTAACAAAGTAAATTCAATCGGCTCATGCTGGACATTTCCCCCACCATTCTTGTTGCCAGCTATCTTTCATTCTTTGTGTAAAAGTAAAAATAAAATTACGCTCGTTTCCAACACCTTGGTTGATCCATGCATGACCAAAACCATATCTGTTCAGCATTTCTCTAATATGCGTTACCCAGTTGATTTTACCTCTCTCATCTTCTCTTAGTAACATCAAGTATGAATGTTTTGCAATGCGACTATCTGGCATGGTCAGAAGTTTTAGCCACCATTTTATACAACGAGTAAATGTAGAAATAAAGACTGGCATTCTCCCAAGCTCAGCAATCACAGCAACATTGGGAGTACTCCTTTTTACGCTCAAAAAACATTTGCAATAATTATAGTGAATTCTCTCTATACATACATGGATATACATTTGATATCCACAAAGTTCTGAGCCATATAACAAAATTGGAAGGATCATAACATCAAAGATTTTAAAATAAACGTTACAGGGGAGCTCTCCAAAATTTCCTAGTGAAACGGTTTACAGTAAAAATAGCCTTCTTTGCTTGGTCTGCAAGAGTTTGTGTAGCCTTATACCAAACATTACGACTCGAGAATACAATTCCTAAATATTTATAAAAAGATACAACTTCAACTTTCACTCCCTTGTAAAACCACTGTTCTATTTTCTTAAGTTTACCGCCATTTCTGAAAACGATGATTTTTGTTTTGGAGAGATTCACAGTCATTTTACATTTATCCGCAAAAGACTAAGGACATTCAAAGTCTCTGCAAGCCTAGTACAGTATCTGCAAATAGTGTAATGTCATCTGCATACAATAAAAGAAAAACATCTTTCAATTCTTGTGTTATCTGAATTCCCATATACCCTGCGTTTTCAACCATAGTCTGCAGTTCATTTATAAATATAGCAAATAAAAACGGACTTAGAATGCAGCCCTGTCTTACTCCCATTTTACAATCAAAGTTGTCTGTATGATGACGGCCTACTCGAACACAAGACTTTACATCCTTATACATGCTTTTAAGAATAGTTAACATCTTTCCCTGTACACCACTCTGCAAAAGTGACATGAATAGAAGCGTATGGTTGATAGTATCAAACGCTTTCGCAAAATCGACAAAAACACAATAGAATCTTCCCCTACGCCTGCTTAAGTATTTCTGTATAATAGAGTACAAGGCAAAAATGTTGTGGATAGTAGAGAAATTTTTCTTAAAACCAGTTTGACATTCAGAAAGTTTTCCTTCAATCTCACCCCATTTAGTGAGCCTTTCATTCAGAACAATGGCAAAAAGTTTACTAAAATTACTTAACAGCGTAATGCCTCTATAGTTATTCACATTATTTGTATCCCCTGCTTTGTGAAAAGGAACTATTACCCCCAACGACCAACCTTCTGGAAAGCAGCCAGAATCAAAAATTAAATTGAAAAGTTGAACGAGATATGGAAGAAGAATGTCATCAGAGACTTTGAAAAATTCAGCCAACAGACCATCTGCACCTGGGGCTTTACCAGATTTAAGTTTCTGTATAGCGTTACGAATTTCTTGTTCAGTGATAGCATTATTTAGGGTTGGGTAGTTTTCACTATCTGTATCATCAATGGTCGTGTTTTGGTTCTCGGTGTCAGTTGGGATAGAGTGGAAAAGATTTTGAAAATACTCAAACCATTTGTCAGTTGGAATGTCAAGGCCCATACATTTGCTCTTCAGTTGTCTAAATCTCGCCCACATCGAATCATTAGTTTTGACACCACTAAAGAATTTTTGTTTCAATTCATCTTGGTATGCCTTTTTCTTCTCTTTACATACAGATTTAAATTTGTTTCTGCTTACTTTATAATCCTGAAAATCACTTTCTCTATTCAATATACGGAACCTACGCAAATCCTTATTTTTGGCAGACTTCAATTGTTGGCATTCCATATCAAACCAAGGTACATGAGTGTAATGCTTTATACATTGTTTAGAACTAATTTTCATGTCTTTACCAGCATGATGAAAAATTTCACAAATATACTTAACAGTATCATTAATATCTGCTCTATCAATTGCAGACCTAACAAGGTCCCATATCTCAGAGGTTCTGACCCGATTAATAAAGGCATCCTTCAGTTCTGGCTTCCACTTGAATTTGACTATCCCCTGTTTACTATTCCTATCATTTTGGGGAAAGTTCGGGAAATCAAATACATCTGATTGCAGTTCAATCTTAGAAACAATAGGTAAATGATCAGAAAAATCTTTTTAAAGTACTATAAAAGATATCACAGATGTAACAAAATCTGTTGAAATTATAGTGTAATCCACAACGCTATAACCATTATTTGTAATACATGTAAACTCGCCCGGAATATCCGGTTCTTTACGTCCATTTAAAATATGAACATCAAATGTTTTACACAGAGATAAGAGGGATTTACCATAGTTTGATACAACCTTATCTTTTGATTTACGAGGTAGCGTCAGTGTATCAGAATTGTATAAATCTAGTGGCAGGTAATCAACAGAGTCATCTAGTATAAAATCGTTTTCTGATGACGTCCTCGCATTAAAGTCTCCGGTTAAAATTATATTTACGTCTGGATAATCTTTCAAAATGTCCGCTATACAGTCTTCTAAGAGTACAATGCCGTTTTGCTCAGGTAGCACCTTGTATGTTGTGGAGTACTCAGGTGGGATATAAACACAGAAATAAATTACATCTTTAGCGGGTTTGAAGTGAAAGAAATCATTATGAAAAAGTAAAACAATAACATCTTGGCATTGACAATGCAATTGAGTAACACCCTGTGCAATTTCATTACGAACGTAAACAGCAACTCCGCCTGAGTTACGTCCACGTTTACAACGTTTCGGTCTGGGCATATTGAAACCTGTATAACCAGCTATATTTGGAAACTCTTCGATTCCGAGCCAAGTTTCAAGAAATCCAAGAATGTCATAACTTGAAATAAAAGATTGAAAATCATTGGCATGTAATTTGTTTTTGAGACCTCTGACATTTAGTGAAAGTATGTTTAAAACACCTAGAGAGTTATTATTATGCATATGTGTCATACCTTGCGCCAATTTTGGGCCTTGGCCTGACCTCTATCTAGGCCTCCCAACAGGTTTGATATCGTCATTCAATGCGTCGTAGGTATATGTTTTGCCTTCAATAACAATCTTATCATAGGATAATCTACATCGTTTATTTTGCTCGCGTGCTTGTCTTAAAAACTTGGATAGATTCTTTCTGATGTGGCGGACTCTTGTTGTAAAGTCTTCGGCGATACGATACTGAGTGTAAGTGTCTTTCCATTTTGCCGCTGCAGATAGCACCTGTTCCTTGTCTTTGAAGCTCACACACTTCGCTATTATTGGCCGTGGTCTGGAGCGGGTGTTAAGGCGATGTGCTCGTTCGAATTCCACAGTGTCAATTTCAAGTTCGTCCTTCAACAGGGTTTTCACTTTCTCTTCACTTTCTGCCCAGGTTTCATGACCATTTTCGGCTTCCTCAATTCCGTGAACTACAATGTTGTTACGTTTTAGTTGTGATGAGACGTAGTCAGACTCAGTCTCTACTTTTGTGATACGTTCACGCAATTGGGCGTTTTCTTTGCAGCAATTTCACCTTTTCACGTTCTTGCTGTAATTCTAGTCTCACGTCTGTCATTTCCGTTTCAATCCTGCCTATCTTGCTATGAATTTCATCTGAGAGACATTTAATTTCGGTGGTAATTGATGATTTTACAGCACCTAGTTCTTCCATTATGTCTTTCATTGTATAGTTTTTATCGCCAGCTTTACCTGCCTCAGAAGTCACATTTTCTATGGAGACCGAACGGTTACGTAGTTCTTTAAACCCAACACTTACACTCTCCGTTATTTTTGGTTGTTTGGTTGCATGAACTTGGGTTGGTTTGGTCCCGGGTTTAATTCTACATCACCACTCAGAATTAATAAATCAGCACGATGACATATCGTGCCTGTGGCTTTCAAAGGGTGTGCATCGTGCGGACCGAGCTCCTGAACTCGACAGAGAATATCATTTTCCTTCTGTGAGTTTCAACGTCTTCTAACAAATTTGTTACCAACTGAGTGCAGTGAGTAGGATGGGAGTCACTCTTAGTGCCTGGCGTTGTCGTATTGGTGGTTTTCTACAACCAATTTCTTGGAAAATGGTAGATTTACCGTCTGAATACAACCCACACAGCAAATGGTCACGAGCAATGGTATTCAGCTATCGATTAGCATGCACGCTAATAATAGCCACGACCGTTCTGCTCTTCGGCACAGTTCTCACTGACGGTATGGTACCATGTACTGGCTATAACGGACGGAATGA